>NW_007158735.1:227421-455209 GCF_000164805.1 Carlito syrichta | reverse complement strand
TCAGCCTTTTTTTTTTTTTTTTTCCATGAGTAGGTAAGTGAACATTTGTAATTCAAGGCTGACCTTTTATATCAACACTGTTCAGCTAGAAGGCATGAGCCACAGGCTCTCAGGGGTGCCTGCCTGAGGCAAAGGGTAGTTCGCTGGCAGGTCCTTTCCATCCAGTGCTAAGAAGGGAACAGGATCTGCTTGGTGTTGTTGCTCCAGGCAGGATGAAATAAAACCACTGAAATAGAGTTAAAAATCCCTTAATACAGACAGCAGCCATTCTAAATCAAGGAAGAGGAAACCGAAGAGGAAGAAAAATGGCATTTAATTGATACTCTTTCGTCCCTCTTCTCAGCTCAACTTAATTTGCCCACTTTGAAGCCCAATTTTATCCTATCTCCTTCTAAGCCTGATTCAGTCTCCTTTCTAATTTCTAATTTCTTTGTTGTTTGTTTTTAAAAACTGATGTGTGATTGACATCCAGTAAAATTCACCATGTTTAATGTATAGTTCTATGAGTTTTAACAAACATAGAGTTATGTTTTCATTACCTGAAAAGTTCCCTCGTGCCCATTTATAGCCAATTCATCCCCCAATCCTGGCCCCGATCTCTTTCCTAACACTATAGTTTTTCCTTTTCCAAAATGTTCTATGAATGGAATCCTAAAGTATTACAGTCTTTGGGTCAGCACTTGAAGTTCAACCACAGTGTTGTATCAGCAGTTCTTTCTTTTTTTATTGCTGAGTACTATTCCATGATGTCATGTATTTCAGTTATTCAAATGACTCACCAGTTGAAAGACATATGGGTTGTTCACAGTTTTTCGAAATTATTAATAAAGCTACTGCAAATATTCATATGCAGATTTTTTGTACAAACCTGTTTTTGTTTCTCTTAGGCTTGCTGGGATGTAAGATAAGAACATGCTTAACTTGAACTTCTCTGGTTTTGAGCTCTTACATCTTTTTATTCAGTTTTATTGCAGCATAATTGACAAATAAAAATTATATATATCCAAGGCATAAAATGTGATGTTTTAGTATACATATATATTGTGAAACGATTATCATAATCAAGGTAATTAACACATCTATCACCTTGAATAGTTATCTTTTTCTGGTAAGAATACTTGAGATCTATTCTCCTAGAAAATTTCAAGTATATATTATTTATAACCACAATTACAGTGTTGTTCATTAAGTCTCTATAACTTATTCATCTTATAACTGCAAGTGTGTGCCCTTTGACCATCATGTCCCATTTCTCTCACCCTCCTTCCCTACTAACCACCCTTCTACTCTGTTTCTATGAGTTCAACTTTTTTTATTTTACTCACATCTGTTAAGGTGATTTCCACAGAGGTTTTTCTTGAGTTGTTTCCTAATTTTCTTTTCATCAATCAAAAATTGTTGAATACAGAAAAATGTCAGTCACTATACAGACATGGAAGATATATGAGATGCTTTTCTAAGATTTGTATATCTCTATGACATCCAACAGGCTGATTGAGTAGAAGACATTCTACTTTGTCACAATAAGGGTGACAAGCACAGTTAGTTTGAGTAAGAACTATAATGTACTGGCCAACCCAAGTCCCATTGACACAACATTGTTAGCAACAGCCAATAAAGTGTTTGTTTATAGGCAGTAAAACAGAGATCACCTCCAGGCAGACCCATAGATTCTGGTTCATAGGCAATATCTCACTTCAGATGGATGGCAAAGGCAGCTTTTGCAACCAATACCCTCATCTTCACAATTTCCCTCATACTTGAAAACTTCCAGAGAAAACAATCTAAAATATTTGAAGAATAAAAATATTTTGTACTGATAGTTATCAGTACACACAATTTTTTAAAAAGCACAATATTTTCATAACATAAGGTCATCTTGTTCAACCTCCTATCTGATCCTTGAATCTCTGCAACATTGTTGCTCAACCAGGGGCTGAATTTCCTTGGTGATACCAAAGGCATTGCCCTGACACTATGAATCAAGTATAGTACTTAGAGTAAAATGTAATTTAGAAAACTGCATGACTTGTTACAGGTGTTGCTGTCATCTTCGTCATCATCATCATCAATATTACTATTGTTATTATGATATCACCTGTAGACAATTCTGAATGCTAAAAATTGTATCCCTCTACCAAGCCAACATCTATAATCCTATTATTTCATCCACTGATCTTACTTTTGGCCTTTGGGACCATCCAAAATAAGTAGAATTCACATGAGAGATTTCAAAATATTTGAAATCTTCATTCTTTTCCTTGCCAGGCTGAAAACTGAACTCCCTCAGTTCTTTCTATTCCTCATCACAAGACACATTATCCAGTCTATTCATCATCTGGGCCACTCAGGGTATGATTTTGTTTGTCCATGAATCCCTAGCTGCTTATAATGCTGCAAATGTAGTTTGCTCTGGACACCGTTGGTCTATTAATACAGTCCCATATATCAACTTTTGGGGAAGTTACACTGCACTAAGGATACGTTATTCTTTCTAGCAACTTAAGTTCTTAAATCTAGAACACAACATTTTTAAAGTTCTGCTATTGAGTCTTGTTTCCTTTTACTGCTTTGAGATCATTGCTTCATTAAAAAAAAAACCCAAACCCAAAAAGCCTGGCCCATTTCCTGAGCTTGTCAAGATGCTTTGAAACCCAATTCTGCCATGCTGACTATTCACTAATCTATTCTAGCTTTCAATCAGGTGAAAGTGTGAGCAGCATGTTTTTACTATCTCCACCTTATGCAGATAAAAATGTTAAACAGGACAGAGTTGAAGAATAAGACCTTCCTCCAGGTTGACACAGATCCACTACTCAGAACACTATGGAGACTGTCATTCAGCTAGGTACAAGTTCAACCACCACCCAGGAACTATACTCAAATTTAAAAAGTGATATTGCGGGCTCGGTGGCTCAGCCTGTAATCCTGCGCCTTTGGGAGGTTGAGGTGAGTGAATTGCCTGAGGCCGCAGGTTCAAGACCCGCCTGGGTAGCGAGACCTCATCTCTACAATAAATCAAAAAATCAGCCGGGCGTGGTAGCACATGCCTGTAATTCCGGCTACTCGGAAGGCTGAGGTGGAAGGATCGCCGGAGCCCAGCAGGTCGAGGCTGCAGTGGCCGGGAGCAGCCACTGCACTCCAGTCTGGGCGACCAAGTGAGACTCCAACTCAAAAAAAAAAAAAAAAAAAGTGATATTGACCACATTTCTCCGTAAATAAGTAGGTATGAAAAGGAAATGAGGTTAGATTAATAGGACTTACTCATAGTGAATTAATGTTGTTTCCAGTGAGTGTGGTTTTCCTTTCTAGTGCTCATAATCATTTTATTAATCCTTTTTCTCTATAGTCTTTCCTCCTAAAAGTAGGCTCTGTGTAACAACTAAAATTCCAAATATTCATAATAAATACTAATTATTTCTTGTTCTCAACAATCTTATGGATGAACACAGAATTTAGGCCTTCATTGATGTGCAATGTACACATCTATTGAATAGTTTAAAAATATCTTGAAGCCACCAAGCCCTTCCAGCACCGGGTTGATAACTGTACAGTAAGAGGGTGCAGACAACCAGCCCTTTTATTCACCACCCTTGCTGGTGAGTGCAAGCAGCCTGTGACCCCTGGATTCAGGAGGACCTGAATGGCAGCTGTCTGACCCATGCTCTGAGGGCGGTGCAGATGGCTGCTTTCCCTCCACAGGAGGCAGATGTGTGTTGCCATGATGACATTTTAACAGTATGGAAGAGTGGTATTCACATTTTTCCATGCAGACAGGCCAGATGCCTTTATAAACAAAGAAACAACAGCCAGCATCTCCAGGGAAGCCAAGTCATGGACATGCTTGAAAGGAATCACATTTTAGTCCTAGGGCAATGGATCTCAAAGTGTTACTCCTGAATCAGAAGTCTCAATATCAATTGGGAGTTTGTTAGAAATGCAAAATCTTGGGCCACTTCAAACCTACTGAAACAGAAACTCTGGAGAGTTTCTTATAAAACCTGTGTTTGAATAAGCCCTCCAGGTAATTTGATGCATGCTAAACTTTGAGAAGCTTTTCTCCTGCACGTGACAACCCTGCTTAGACAGACTGGGAGTGGGTGGTCTGAGGTTGGTAACAACTATCAAAATTCAATTCAGTCAATGTTTTCTGGAGTGGCTATTCTGCAGATAACCACGTGTTAGGTGCTAGGGGTAAGACATCAATATGAGTAGTACATCATACAGAGCCCCTATCCTTATACTGCTTACAGTGTAGACAGGAACAAGGCAGTGGTAGGCAGGAACAGGTTAAAGTGTCTAAAGACCTAACAATGGTTCAAAGTTGAAAGCAAATCAGTCTACTTGGTTAGAGAGGACGAGAAGGAAGGTAGATGGGAGTAGATTGTCATGGTGGGATTTGGGGGCAACACAGGGGTTGGGGGAAGAGTGCCCCAGGAATGACTGATCACCCTCTTCTGTACCCTATGAATGCTTCTACTCTGAAACTTCCCCCCAGAGATGCACATCTATGTGTCTTCACCACTCCTTTGGGAGAGCTTTTATCAGGTCAAACCTAGCAGTCTCAGCTTGCCTCGCTGCCAGCAGCACTTGTATGGTGGATTGCTCTCCTACATAAGGTACCAAATGCCAGGAATCCCTCTCTCTTCTGCATGCTCTTGCCTCACAGCAACTCCTTTTCAGATGAGTGTTGGAGTAATTCAGCCCAATGCTCAAACCTCTTCTCTTTTCTACCCACACTCATTTCAAATAAGTGAGTTTTATACTTCAGTCCATTTGGGCTGCTATAGCTATAACAAAATGCCTTAGGCTGATTGTTTATAAACAACAGAAATATATTTCTCACAGCCCTGGGTGCTGGAAGTAGAGAGCATGGTTTCAACATGACTGAGTTTTGACTGTCTTCTGGGTTACAAATGTCTGCTTTCTTGTTATAATCTCACATGGCAGAGAGAGACAGAGAGAGATAGAGAGAGAGAGACAGAGAGAGAGAGAGAGAGAGAGAGGGATCGCGAGCTCTCTGGGGGTCTCTTTTTTAAGGGCAATAATCCCATCCATGAGGGCTCTACCCTCATGACCAAATTGCCTCCCAAAGGCCCTACTTCTAATACCATCACACTGGGGCTTAGACTTTCAACATAAAAAGTTTCAGGGAGACACATTCAGTCCATTGCACCAGATGATTCCAAAATTGCCAGTCCAAGCTTCTCCCTTAACTCCAAACTCACATTTAACACCCACTTCACACCTCTTCAGCACCTGAAGCTTACCACGGCTCAATGCCATCTCCAGCACACTTTCTCCTCCCTTCATCCTCATTATTTCAGGAAAAGGAACATATATTTTTCACAAACATCTGACCAAAACCTTGGAGTCATCTTTGACCCCACTCTTGTTCAAACCCCACAACCAAATAAGCAAAATCTGTTTGCCCTTCTTTGAAACTGCAGAATCTGTCCACTTCTCATCTCTTTCATCTGTTTGCTTCTCATTTCCTTTGTCCAGGACCCTGTGGCTTCCCATCTTGCTCTGAGTAAAATGCAAATGCTCCTTCATGGCTGACCGAAGTGGCCTTGCCTGGCTGACCGCTATTATCACTGATCTCCTCTGATGCTCTTCCCTCTTTAGTTCCTTTGACCCCATAGCTTGTACTCACCTCAGGGCATTTGCACATGTGAGTCTCTATTGCATGTGATGGGTCTCCTCCCTGGCCATCTGCATGTCCTCTTGTTCTCATCTCTCTGATCAAATGGTACTTTATCTGAGATGCTACCCCTGGCCACCCTTTCTAAAGAATAACACTTTCTATCCAACTTACCTTTTTTATTTTTCGTCATCATAGTTATATGTTTGTTTGTCTGTTTTGCCTTCTTTCTTTACTTGGATCTTGGAGGAGAGTGACTTTGCCATTATCTGTCACTATATTACCAGCACCAAGTATAGCTCCTAGCACAGAGGGAATGCTTAATACATGCTTATCAAATTACTGATGTGCAATACATTACACATCCATTTCCCTAAAAGAGTTGTTGTGCTCTTTGAGCATGACTGAAACATCTTACATAGTGTGGGGCCTCCATCATCCAACATGGTACCTAGCGTGTGGCATTGAACAAATTGAGAAAAAGACACTTCAAGTGTTAGAAGAGTATGAACATCATCATGGGATAGGAAAGTATAGAGATCCTGGGTCCAGCAAATAATCCAGTTTAGCTGGAACAGAGGTTCATATAAGAAGAAAAAATTAGAACTATAAGCCTCAAAGGAATATGCAAATGTCACTAATTCTAGCCTCTACTCAAAATATAATCACTCACAAGCACCTATGAGTTGATAGGATTTCCTCTATAGGTAAAGATGCTTATTGGTTCCTAGTCAACATTATGCATGGCATCAAGGTTTGTTTAGGGGCTCCCCTTTCCCTTGAAGCTAAGCTGAACTTCCAATATTTCAAGCTGTGGTACCCCTTCCTGAGGCCAAGAGCTACACTGGCTTTCTAGCTTGTCCATCTTGGGGATCTGCTGGCAAGCACAGTTTTGGCATGCCCAATACAAATCAAGAAGGAGGGAAGGCCCAACGCAGCTCCGGAAGCAAAGGTGAGTAAGTTGATTATACAATGGGGTCTTTCTTTTCATATCCAACTGATACAGAGTTGAGGGGCTGGGGAAAAGCTCTCAAGGCACGTAACATTGTTCTAAGAAGGTAATTCTCTGCAAATGTGGCTGCTGAAATTGCCTGTTGTAGCCTGGACCCAGTTTTATCTAACAGTTACTTAAATAATGTCCTGTGGCACTAAGACTAGCATTACCCACTACAGTTACTCATGAGTCAGAGCTTTCCAGCTCCCCACAATTTCACTGGTGTCAAGGAACTTTCTCTCAAAATAATACATAACATTTCTCCTCCTTCTTTCTCATTCTCTTCCTCCTCCTCCTCCTTCTCCTTCTTCTGTCTGGCAAAACCAACCTTCTCTTTGTTCTTTAGATGTACCAAAGTCCCTCTGGTTTGTGTATATGCCCCAAATTGCAATTCTTACTTCTCAAATGAAACATTTTGAATTTAGAAGTTTGACTCTAAATATTTGACTTAATCAAAGGTGATTAAGTATCAAGTTAAGGTGTGTCCACTGCCTGGCTCAGGTAGTCTTCCTTGCCCGTGTCTCCGCCACCCTAGGCCTGCCCACTGGCCCCAAACTGCTCTGTGTTAGAACCCAGGCTGTCTAGTCTGGACACTGTCTAGCTCCTCTGTGTGGGCCTGGGCTCAGCCCCACATTAGAACCTGGACCTAAGCAGAGCTCTATTTGACTTTGAGTCCCATTGCAAAGACCCCCCTCCCCAAGCTTTTTTAGACCATTCCTTCCTTCCTTCCTTTCTTTTCAGTCTCCCTCCCTACCTCAGGTGGCAAATTTTCTATCTTGGAACGGTTCCTTCAACAAAATGACAGACCCTAACTAGACATGGTTCTCTTTCATTGGAGTCAGGACCTCAGGAAGGTTTCAGCCTTTGAAGGCAGAACTTTAGCTCAGTGGGCTGACTCTGACAGTGGAAATTCCAATAGTAGCCTGATCTCATGAGGGCTTAAGGACTGCAGGCCTTCAGATGGCTGCACAACCTCCAGGTGGGCCTCCTCTTAACACTGTTTGCAGCACCTCCCTGCCTCCACATCTGTGACCAAGCCTTGTGCCCCCAAGGGACTGGCTGCAGCTGCTGCATTGTATTTGCAGATTTCAGGTAGATTTCTGAGCCACCCATTGACAGCAACTGATGCTTTTACTGGCCCAGCAGCTGCCAAGCACAAATTTTAAGTCTAGCAGAGCCTCTGAAATTGAACTATCATTGCTTGCATTGAACAGTGCACACACAAAATCAGAAAATTTATAGTCTGCAAGGGTATCTGCAACAGTGTTTCCTGTTTAGAAAAGACAGGCTGATTAAAAATATTAAAGATTGTGATGTCTTCCCCCTCCTTGTAAGCACCCCTCTCTCTCTGTGTTTATCTTTTGCTGGAGGCACATTTCAGAGCTTAAGGCTGACAGTTTCATTTAAAATTATTTAAACTATGCCAAATACAGGATCTATGTACAGGTGATTTTTCTTCTTTCTGTGGCCCCATATTAATACCCCACGAGGATGTGGAGGATGTCCAAAAATCAGGATGGAATGCGGCTGACATTAATTTCCAAGTCTCTGCTGCTCCGCACCCCTCTCCCACCACGCCCTGCAAACACACTGCCCATGGCGACAACTGCCTAAAATTTATAGCACCTGCAAATCATGTGCTCCGTGGAATTGAATATAAGCTCTCTGCCTCTCTGCCTCCCCTGCCTCGGCCAACAAAATTCCTAGCCATGGCCCTGACTCTGAAAAGAGGTCCACCTACTTTCTGAAGCAGTAGCATGTGGGGACTGTCCTATTGACTCCAAGAGGGAATCGTGTGTTAGGAAATACTTGCCGTTGCCACACGTGGGTCTTTCAGAGACAGGGATGGAGAAGAAAGGAAAGATTTTGTTTGTAAGAGAGAAAAAAAGAATTCAGTCGTCCTCCATTATCCGAGAGGCATGCATTCCAAGACTCCCAGTGGATGCCTGAATTCTTGAATACTATATACCAAACCCTATGTATACTATGTTTTTTCTCATGCATCTCATAGATGTACGTATCTATGATAAAGTTTAATTTAAAAATTAGGCACAGTAAGAGATTAATAACAATAACTAACAATAAAATAGAACAATTATAACAATATACTTTCATAAAGATTATTTGAATGTGGCTCTCTCTCTCTCTCTCTCTCTCTCTCTCTCTCTCTCTCTCAAAACATCTTAGTTTATTGTATCACGGGTAACTGAAATCACGGAAGAAAAATTGCGGATGGTGGGTGGTGATTACTGTTATCCATTTACAGGTTAACTGCGGGTATTTGGTTATAAAATGTTGGGAAGCCAGGTTCGGTGGCTCAGCCTGTAATCCCGCACCTTTGGGAGGCTGAGGTGAGTGGATTGCCTGAGCCTGCGGGTTCGAGACCCGCCTGGGCAGCGAGACCTCATCTCTACAATAAATCAAAAAAATCAGCCGGGCATGGTAGCGCATACTTGTAATTCCAGCTACTGGGAAGGCTGAGGCGGAAGGATCGCCGGAGCCCAGCAGGTCGAGGCTGTGGTGGCCAGGAGCAGCCAGTGCACTCCAGTCTGGGCGACAGAGCGAGACTCTAACTCAAAAAAAAAAAAAAAAATAATAATAATAATAATAAAAAGTTGGGAAAACAAACATATACTTAATGACTAGGAATGATGTGTGATGGAGAGAATATTCCAGAAGGAAATGATCAGAGGTACTATCAAAGAAGTCTCTGGGCTGGAAAGGAGGAGAAGAGACAGGCTTGTCAGCCCAGCTTGTACTTTCTACACTACGACTGTGAGTCTAGGCTCTGCAGGGAGTCTTATACCTAGAGGAGGCCCTCCAGCTCCTTCTCCTGAGCTTGCTGGAGGTAGAAGGGATGCGTGGGTATTATAGTAACTTTATTATTCTCTTTAGTAGATATTTGGAGTAAATGTTGAGCAAACCTATTTATCATAATAAAAACACGGAACCAACACAGATGCCCATCAAAAGTGGATTTGATAAAGAAAATGTAGTACATATACACAATAAAATATTATGCAGCCATAAAAAAGAACAAAAATCATAGCCTTTGCAGCAACATGGATGTAGCTGGAGACCACCCTACTAAGTGAATTGTAACAGGAACAAATAACTGAATACCGCATGTTCTCACTCATAAATGGGCCCTGATCACTGGTCACCCAAGCACCATGGTGGTAATGGCAGATGCTGGACACTGCTAAGGAAGGAAGGGAGGGTGGGGGCACGTGGCAACACTCTGGGTACCTGAGCCACTATTAGGTGGGAGAGAGGGCCAGCTAGAAGTTGAAACTTCACCTGCATGCAGCTTCCTTATGTAGTAAATTCTCGCTTGTACCCCATAACTCTAACATAAAATTTTTTTTAAATGTTGAGCAAATACTGGAGGTAGCAAATGGCTCATGCTCTTGCTATGGAAATGGAAGCTGGGCTTTGGAACTTTAGACAGCTCACTTCCCTGTAGAGTACACTTTCTACACCAACATACAATGTACCCATATTCCAGAAAGGTGAATATTCTAGAAGGCCCCCTGTGGGCTTGCTAATTCCTAGATAAATTCTTTTCCTTTTGTTTGCATTTTTTGCTTATTTGAATAAAACTATTATTCCCTTGAGCTTGTCTCTCTCTCATATCTTTCCTTTTTCACCTCTAGAGAAAAGTAGTCTTTATTCTTCATGCTGGAAATAATACTTGCAACTTGATCTGTAATGGGACTGTATCCATTAGTTACTGTTCCCTAAGCCTCCTAAAAATGAAAAGTATTTTAGAGTACTCACCATTACTCATGATCATCACAAGAGGTCTCTTCTCTTTGAAGGCACACGCTGGGAACATGCAGAGGTTGACTCCTCTACAGAAGGCACTTCTTTTAACCTCTCTAATCTCCAATCTCCCACCTCTGAGAGGAGAATTTCACTACATAAATTTGTGGGTTCCTCCTCTGTCTATGGTAGTTGAGGGCTGATGATCTGGGATCCTGTCCTTGACCAGTGGTCTTGAGAGGATATTGTGGGCATGAAGGAAGGTTCAGAGATTCAGGAAGCATTGATGACCCTCAATATGTCTGCCTGTTGAACAGACAGATTCACTGAGCTGGAGCCAGTGGAAATATGGTCATAGGAGAGCCAGTTTCAGAGCAAAAAGAAACCAGAGTCCTGTGTGCTTTTATCACCCAGGACATTGACAATTCACAATCCCAAAGGGCTGCTGAGCCACAGAAATGGTTATTTTTTTCTCTCTGAAAGTTTATTGAATAAAGTAGCAGTCTCAGACATTTGAGTGATAAAAATCCTACCCAAAGGCATTGCAGAGAACTGCCTGGCCTGTTTCTAAGTATTGTCTGCACTGCAGGAGAAGGAATGGGAGTTCTCAGGAGCCTCAAAGGAGCTGGGCTTGTACCAGAGACCGTAACTAGCTGTGGGGCCTCAGGGAAGCCAAGAAGTCCTTCAGGTCCCAGCGTCTTCATAGGAATTAACATGATGTCTATGTTAGTGGCTATCCTTACAGAGCACTACTACACAGCGGATGTTTTCAGTACCATCATTTAGCTTTACAAGATTGTAAAAAAGTTATTGTTAACTTCTTTCTACAAATGAGAACACACATGTCACTTGGTTCAGAAGGCTTCCAACTGGCCTGTTTTAATTCAGTACACACTAGAAAGAAGAGGCCCTCTGCTGAGGTTCTCGGCTCGGGAAAGGGGCTTTAAAGGAGGATGCCTTCAAAGGTGGGCTCCCCACCTGAGACTGCCAATGAACTGTGGGTGAGCAAAGAGTGCATCTGCGCTACAGCAAAGTCTGAGAGAAAGTGGGGCCTGCAGCAGGGAGCCTGCTCAAGCGCTCGGCAGCACAGCAGGCTGGGAGTCTGGCCACAGCCAACTGAATGCGTTTCCATTTCTCAGCCCATTAAACTCAGAAAACTCCACACATTCAGAAGACTTTGATGGCGATAAAATAGCATCAAGCCCTCCATCCCCCTACCCTGTCCTTCTAAATGAAGCTCTGCCCCAGGTGCAAATCCAGGGGCTAAATGACCTCTGACCAGGTGAAGAAAGGATGTTAAGGGCACAGGGAGGGAGTTAGCAGTCCTGCAACCCAGAGGAGCAGGGTCATCTGTGTGTGGGCCACCTCAGGCTTTGCTAGCTGTTCTAGAGACACTGAGACTCTCACAGTCACCACCTCCGTCCACTGCTATCATGGGCCAGAGCCCAATGAGCTTGTACTCAGGTAGAACCACTGCTCCCTTTGCAGGCCTCTGTATGCACTCCTCCCCACACCCATCTTTCAGGTAGACTGTTGTCAGGCACAGTTCTCTGAAACCCAAGATGACCACAGGGTCTTCAGTTCACACACCAGGACTGGCTCTCATGTCTCTTGCTTCAGGCTTGTCTCTTCTGCCAGAGCCCTCTGGAATTGGGACCATCATCCACAAACACATGGACTTCATGTCTTCTTCCAAATGCCTCCATCCCAGCCGGATCGATCTCTTTTTAAATGTTCAGATGACCATGCGCATTTTTGCACCTGCACATGAGAGCCCTCTGGCTGGCACAGTCTCCCTCTGCCCATGTCAAGGCCCACATGGGCCACCCTTATAGCCTAAACCACAGTCTCGTTCCTTTGCAAAACCTTCTCTGAGACATTAGCCCAGAGTGATTTCTCCCTCCTCTCATTCCTCTTGCAATATTTCCTGCACTGTATAATTAGCATTCGATGGTGTGCTATGCTGTCTTATTCTCTAATTATCTGCACTTAGTAATGTACTTCTTAAAAATGTCCAGGAAACAAAACTCATCTATAACTTTCTATCTTGTGCATGACCCCACTCTCCCTACCTAGATTACAAATCCAAGCCTTTATACTTCCTATCACTCACAGTTCCACTTGGGTTTAGGCATATGACTGGCATTCAATATATGCTTATAATAAAATATTTGTTAGTTATTTTTCTTTATCAGCATGAATACTTTTTTCCTAATTCTTTAACTAGAATAAAGGAGTTTTGTTGTGTTCAATTTGCAAATGGCTAATACAGACCAATTTTTATGTCTAGAGATCACATGAAATGGGCATAAGCCATCTGAGGAAATTCGAAAACACTAGTGGGGATCCCACTTCTCTGCCCAGTCTCCTTTGCACTGCTAAATTCGGGAAAGAAGGGTATAGTCATTCAACAAACATTTCTAAGTCATTTACTTTACAATGGTTCTCAACTGTAAATGAATACTTGCGCTTTAAAAAAAAAATGTAGACCCCGTACTCATAGACACCAGTTTAATTATTTGGAGAGAGAACCCAGACACAGAAAGTTTAGCGGTCTCCAAATTAGGCTAAGTTATAATCTCTACCAAAAACAAATGATCTATTATATAAAGCGTGTTAAACTAAAAATACACCCCCCTCCAAAAAAAAGTCTTGAGAATCTCATGGTCTAATCAGAAAAAACGAATGAGAAGAGGGTACAACAGCGGAATAAAGGTGCCAAGTATAGTACAGTGTAGTACAACCAGTCTGGGACAAGGATTCAGAAGAAGCTTCCTAGAGGTGAAACCAAAACCTGACTTGGAAGCTGGCAGAGTAGGGGTCAGTAAAATGAAAAAGGGAGGAAGCCTCCAGGTAGAATGAGCCCAGAGCGAGCTGAGGGACAGCAAGTGACTGTCAGGAGTAATGACTCAGCTGTGACTGAGTTCTGGTCAATAGATGGTGGACAGAAGGCAAGTGTTACATCTGGGTCTGGCCATGAGCCCCCTCATGCAAACCTTGTTTTTCTTCCCCATCTACTGGATGGATGGAAAGGAAGCTGAAGACAGAGAGAGGAGTTAGCAAGGAAAACAAGATGGTGGGGAAGGCGATGCTTGGGAAGACGGGTTCCTGTCTTGAGGGACAAAGACAGTGGTGGTGACTTAATAGACAAGAAAGCAGTCTGCCCTGAGACCTACAAAAAAGGAGAGAAATGATATTATGATTCTGAGCTGGGACCCTGCCGCCGTAGTTTCTTCAAGAGGTGGGCATTACCTCAGCCAAAACTTGTGGCATATCTCAGATTCTAGGCCTCCTAACTCAGTGCTCATTTGAGTAAACACAGGGACACTGCCTGATGGGTAGAGTGAGCAGGTTGGAGTTGTCTTTCTTTGACTCACCGTTTTCATCTGGCAAGCAGAGTGGGTTGACAGTGGAGCCTATTTGTCAGGACAGGCTTTTCCATACACAATACACACATGTGACACAAGCTGGGCTTCCAAGGACTTTTCAGTCCCTTGTGGGAAGACACGATCAGTTGGCACACCTGCGGCCTCCATGCTTCTGGACACACACACACACACACACACACACACACACACACACACACATACACGCACTCCTCTGAAGGGCCAGCTGGTAGAAATTACCACAAGGATAGAGAGAGAGAGAGCAAGTTAATGAGGAGAAGAGAGAGGGTTTGATGGGGAAAGATGGAGACACAGATCTGTGCGATACTGGCATGGTCATCTGGCTGTGCAGTCATTGTACGCACTCTCCCCCACACAGATAATCCCTCTGCAGGCAAAACAACACAGCGCAAGCCTGGCCCAGGCTCTGCCATCAGTGTGCTGTGCACCCTCCAGCAAGTCTCTTCATCAATCTGGGCCTCAGCTCCCCATTTGTACAATGAGGAATCTGCACTGTCATTATCTTGAGAGTCCCTTCCCTGTTCATAAATTCATAATGTAAACCTCCATTTCCTTGCCCTTGTGGGAGCCCACATAAGTGAGCAACCACACCTGGTCACCCTCCAGGTCCTCTCACCCATGCCTGTCTGCAGCCAGCGGCCCCCGCCGGGCCTTCCTCTGTTGCTAATCTCATGCATGAGTTACTGCACGGCAGCTCCATTACCAGCCACCGCGTTCGTGCTGATGAGAAAAAAATAAATGTAAGCACCTAATCTGACTGTGCCGATTTATAGCTCAGAGGCCCCAGGGACACTCCCTCCTTCCCCTTCCTGGGAGTGCACAGTCCTTTGTTTTCCAAATGCTTCTTGTTCACAACATTCTGTGTCCCTCTTTGAACACGTATATTGTAGATCCTTGCTGCTGTCCCCTAGAGGATTCTTGGTGGGTGGATCCAAATCTCCTTCCCAGCAGAAGCAGGGGCTTTAGAAATGTCCCAGCAAGATTCCCCCAAATGATTATAGCCACCATCCCTTCAGCTTTGTTGCAGCCCTCCAGTCAAAGTTGAAAACCATTAGCATGCAGTGGCATTGTTGTATGTCTTCTGGGTCACCAACATCATGGGCCTGTCAGCAGGAGGTCACCGTAGGAAGCCTCAGCCCTGGATGAAGAGGTTGGACCACATGGCCTGCCCCAGCCATCCCCTCACTACATCCTGGGAGGACCAGGATGGGGTTGGTGTCTCTGACCTGAGGCAGCCCCTTTTCTTCCATGTGGTCTGTACTGACAGACTGGAAACTGTACAGAAAAGAAGGAAATGGAGGTGTGGCAGCTTCTGCTGGTTTTCTCGTAGGTGAAGGCTCCATAAGCTCCCATAAAGTCTTCCTGGAGGTGAGAGGATTGCCTGAGCCCAGGGGTTCAAGACCAGCCTTGGCAACTTGGTGAGATCGCTTCTCTACAATAAATCAAACAATAAGCCAGGCATGGTAGCATGTGTCTGTAGTTCTGGCTACTTGGAATACTGAGTTGGAAGGATCGCCTGAGCCTAGCAGGTCATGGCGGTGGTGGCCGTGAGCGTGCCAATGCATTTCAGCCTGGGCAACACTATGAGACTATGACTCGAAATTAAAAAAAAAAATTCTTACTGGTCCCCAGAGAAAGCAGAGTCTGACTTACCTCTGGGATTTCAGATTTGATGGGCTCATCCTGGAAAACACCCCACCTGGAAAATACCCCGCACCTCCCTGGAGGCCCTGAAAAAGCCACACCACAGGCTCTGGTGTGTATGTATTCAAGAAACAGGACTGTCTCCTGCCATCCCACTCTGAATCACACTGGAAGTTGGTAATTGCGAAGCAGAGACAGCAAACCCAGTGTGGATGAGTCTATGTGGACAGAAAAGTTATTGGTGGGGAGACTGGTTGTAGCTTGGAGGAAAAATCGATGCAGCAGTAACAACTGCTCCACTACCTCATTTGGGATGAAGGTGGGAAGAGGCAACCTCAGCCCAGGGGAGAGGGCTGCAGTGCAAGGTGGGTCCCCAGGTTGCACCCCATCATAGCCCAGTGTCTTCAGTTCTATGAGTCGGAGTTTAGCAGGGGCTACCACATCCCCATGTATAGACACAACCCACTGAGATATCCCACAGGATGAACGCAGTCTGGTGGAGGGGTCCACTGTGGAGCAGAGTAGGGATGCAACCCTCTGAGCCATCAGGTGAAACTTTCTAGGTTACATCTTATTTGTTTTCTTTTTTTTTTTTTTTTTGAGTTGGAGTCTCACTATCGCCCAGACTGGAGTGCAGTGGCCGCTCCCGGCCACCGCAGCCTCGACCTGCTGGGCTCCAGCGATCCTTCCACCTCAGCCTTCTGAGTAGTTGGAATTAAAGGCATGCGCTACCACGCTCGGTTGATTTTTTGATTTATTGTAGAGATGAGGTCTCGCTGCCCAGGCGGGTCTCGAACCCGTGGGCTCAGGCAATCCACTCACTTCAGCCTCCCAAAGGTGCGGGATTACAGGCTGAGCCACCGAGCCCGGCCTTATTTGTATTCTAGCATCCACCAGAAATGGGTGTGAAATCCAACTGCCCAAGACACAAAAGTACAAAGAAAAAAAGTGGAGCAAAGATACAGAACTAGGACAAGCCTGCAGCACACCCGAGTGGGATCCCTCCTCATCCTGGTTGCACGGACGCTGCGGCGTTTTAGGTCTCTGCTCTGAAGGCCCAAACTGAGACGTGAAATCTCATAATGAAACATCTGTCTCTCCTTTCCTCTCCCCTCCCCCATCTCATCCAATTACCACATCTAACATTATCCATCATCTCGTCTTTGTGGCAGCAAGAATCGAAGAGCAGACGGGGGAAATTAATAATAATTGTGGTGTCAAGGCGCGGGATGCAATCAGAATTCAGCGTGGAAGCAAATACAAATACAAACAAACCATATTTATTCTTCTGAAAGATTGCTCAATTCTCCCTCCCTTCCTCTCCCAAGAGCTGCCGATGATAGAGCTCAGGAAAGAGATGAATCAGCGCTAATGTGGGGATTAGGAATTGATTCTTCAGCCCCAGCCTGCACCGCCACAGAGAGCGCTCTAATTGAAATTAGAGCAGGGATTTGGGCGCCTCTGAAGAGACAGCCAAAATCCATCAGGGCCCAAGTGTAAAGGGATGTCTCTTTATTTCGACCGTTAGCATGTGAACTTGAAGGAGATAAAATGATAAACAGGAGCATCAGCCCAGGAAAAAGGCAAAGAGGAAACCCCCTAATCTTTGTCTTTAGGGGTCTAAGAACCACATTAGGACATCTCCAACCAGCCCTCTTGACCATCCCCTAGTCAAAGGGCACTATCCCATATACAATTCCTCAAAGCCTGCAATGCTCCCTAAATGAGAATATGTGTCCACTTACAAACAGCTCAACCACTTATATTAACAGGGAGCAGTCTTAGCATGGGACAGATAAGGTGGCAAAATATTAAAGAAAAAAATTATTATTTTGGCTTTTGTGGGCCTTATACACTTATATACATATTCTGCCACTCTTTCCTTTCTGACATTGTTTTTAGTCTGACTAATAGTTAAAGGCATTTGCTTTCTGTCAGCTTCTCTGCTGTTTGCTGTGAAGTGCCACAGCTATCTTCCAGGTCCCTGCAACAACTGTGATCTATTCAAATTACTACACACGTCCTGGGAATACTCTGGATAACAGGAAGAATAGAGGCCCCGCAGTGTGCTGAGCATTGCAAGTAAGTTATCCAGATTTTACAAACTGCATTAACTATCATTAGTCACATGTAGTCAGCATTGTCCATACACATCCGAACTTAGAATTGACTTGATTCCAAATCCTGAGTCATAGAAATATCTGTGATTTGATTAAAGCCCTGGGTAGGCAGGTGGGATCCAAGTGCCACGGGGGGAAGCTATCAGCACTAGGGGCCCTGCATTTCAAAGGTAAGAGAGAGGAAGCTGAATGCTTGTGTAGATGGGATGGATGGAGTGAGTTTTTTATATGAAGTATCAATTTTTTTTTCTTTTTTTTTTTGAGTTGGAGTCTCACTCTGTCACCCAGACTGGAGTGCAGTGGCCGCTCTCGGCCACTGCAGCCTCGACCTGCTGGACTCCCGCAATCCTTCCGCCTCAGCCTTCCGAGTAGCCGGAATTACAGGGATGCACTACCACGCCCGGCTAATTTTTGATTTATTGTAAAGGTGAGGTCTCGCCAAGTTGCCCAGGCGGGTCTCGAACCCGCGGGCTCAGGCAATCCACTCACCTCAGCCTCCCAAAATGCGGGATTACAGGCTGAGCCACTGAGCCTGGCTCAATTTTTTTTTCAGAGTCTAACTCTGTCACCCAGGCTGGAGTGTAGTCAAACGTTCGTGGTCACTGTAGCCTCAACTTGCTGGGCTCAAGTGATCCTTCTGCCTCAGCTTTCCCAGTAGCTGGAATCACAGGTGCATGCCACCACACCTGGGTAATTTTTTGATTATTGTAGAGAGGAGGTCTTGCCAATTTCCACGGGCTGTTCTCGATCCCCTGAATTCAGGCAATTCTTTCATCTTCACCTCCCAAAGTGCTAGGATTACAGGCGTGAGCTACCATGCCCGGCAGAAGTTTTTTTTTGAGTCAGAGTCTCACTTTGTTGCCCAGGCTAGAGTGCAGTGGCATGCTCATGGCCACCCCAGTGTCGACCTGCTGGGCTCAGGCAATTCTGCCTCAGCCTTCCAAGTAGCTGGAACTACAGGCACGCGCTACCACGTCTGGCTAATTTTTTGACATATTGTAGAGACGAGGTTTCATCAAGTTGCCCAGGCTGGTCTCGAACCCATGGGCTCAGGCAATCCTCTCGCCTCGGCCTCCCAGAGTGCTAGAATTACAGGCTTGAGCCACCAACTATCTACTGCAGATCAAAGAAGAAAGAGAAAGTAGAGTTTGAGTCCAGAACTTTATGTGTGCTTGCTTGGAAGTTCTAAAAGGGAAGGAAAGGTAAATTTGGAGGTAGGAGAACAGTTGAGAAGTGTGAATAAAGACATAGTCAGGGCTGTTTCCCTCTGTAAACTGGAGAGTTGGGGAAACTACTGCAAGGTTGTGCTGGGTCTAGGACGTTCCCTCTTAGAAACTGTCCTAGGGATAGTTGACCAGAATGCAAACTATATTTAAGCATAGACGATTTTAACAGGCCACACTACCAAATGTAAGGGAATTCGGGTGAAGGCTGGAAAATCTCTGAGGTATAACATAACCCTTCCTCTTCTAGGCTTGAGGAGCTGGGCTGAGAAGCATGATGGCTTAAATTAAATACTGGAAAACTCAGAATTGTCAAAAATTAGCATGAGTGATCTTTAAAAAATATTTGGAAGTTTTAACCCATGAAATACGTCAAATTTAAATTTAGGTGGGCTTCTTAAGTAGCCAGAGAGTAAATATTTTAGACTTTGAGGGCCATAAAGTATTTGTCATAATTATTCAAATCTCATTGTTGGGAAGAAACAGCTGTAGACAGTATGTCAATGAATTTTAGATCAGCGCGGGCATGGTGGCTCAAGCCTGTAATCCCAGCACTTTGGGAGGCCAAGGCAAGAGGATTGGCAGGTCCCAATAAAGCTTTATTTATTAAAAGAAGTGGCAAGCTATATTTGCATTTGGCCACTGGGTTTTGATGAGTTTGAGTTGAAGTCTTATTTCATTGCCCAGGCGGAAGTGCAGTAGCATGTTCACAGCCACCCCAGTGTCTGTCAGCTGGGCTTGGGTGATTCTTCTGCCTCAGCATTCCAAATAGCCAGAACTATAGGCACACACTACCACACTTGGCTATTTTTTTTTGATTTATTGTAGAGATGAGGTCTCACCATGTTGCCTGGGCTGATCTCAAACCCGCTGGCTCAGGCAATCCTCTCGCCTTGGCCTCCCAAAGTGCTGGGATTACAGGCTTGAGCCACCATGCCCGTGCTGATCTAAAATTTTAAAAAATACCAACCTGATGAATGCAAATGAAGCTCTTTTTTCCACTACACACCTCAGCATGAAAATAAAAAATAAGATAAAAATAATAATCAGCATTACAAAAAAGAAAATTAGGATTATAAATATAATAAATACACACACACACACACACACACACACACACACACACACACACACTCTCTCTCACACACAAACCATATATACACCATTCAAACACTTTGTTTTTTATATATATGTATACAATTACTATTGCCATATATATAAAAAAACTTTCAGAAATTATGATTGTGTGCCAGTCCCATCATTTGGAGAAATAGGCAAGTCCTTGTCACTTATACTATTCAACTTCTTGACAACTTGCATATATAATCTCTCTTCTACACCAACACTTTGGAACTGATTACTGAAGCTATTCCTCCCCAAAGATGAGCTCTTTCATCATGCCCCATACGTTCACAGTCCTACCTCAGTGTACTAAAGAGGTTTTCCAGTTTGGGCAATGACACAAAGGCTTGAGGTCTTTGTCTCTCTAATTTATCACCTCATCTCCTCAATTAAAAGTAAATTTTCTTTTTAGCATCCATTCCCTCAGATGTTACACTATGCTTCCCAAGGTGAGAACTGAATGACTCTCAATACCTGAACGTGCAGATGCATCAGTGGGTGCTAGCAGTTTAATGCTGGTTTTCTGTACTGTTTAATGCATACCCTACAGGCACATGACAATGAGCCAAGACAAGCATGCTGCAGGACAAATACAATGCAGCTCTTGGAAGTTTACATTTTATTTGAATCATTTTGGAGGAAAGTTTAAATATAACAATGAATTCAAAAAATTTATATTAAAACATGGCAATAAAGCCAGGCTTGGTGGCTCAGCCTGTTATCCCGCGCCTTTGGGAAGCTGAGGTGAGTGAATTGCCTGAGCCTGTGGATTCGAGACCCGCCTGGGCAACTTGGCGAGACCTTATCTCTACCATAAATCAAAAAATCAACCGTGCATGGTAGCGTGCACTGTAGTTCCAGCTACTTGGAAGGCTGAGGCAGAAGGATCGCCGGAGCCCAGCAGGTTGAGGCTGCGGTGGCCGGAAGCGGCCACTGCACTCCAGTCTGGGTGACAGAGTGAGACTTCAACTCAAAAAAAAACAAAACCATGGCAATAATAAAGATCATAATATAAACCATATAGCTTAATAACTGATTTGAATTTCTGAGATTGCTGTTAACCTTTTGGTGCTATGATTTCAGGTGCAATGGATATGCATTTACTTTTCTTTCTCATTAGGGGTATTTAAAAGTTTGAGAAACGCTGACTTGATATGTACCCCTTTCTTGCTTTGATGAGAAAATCAAGGGCAAGTGTAATCTCCCTATTCTCATCTTCCTTCCCAGAAACACATTTATACCCACATATAATCTTCTCCTGTATCTTCCCTCCAATCTTACCTGATAGAAAGCCCAATTTAGATCAAGTGCTTCCACCTGTGACCTTGACCCCACCTTCTCCACTCTTTTGGTAATTTTCTTCTGTTGGTCATCCTTAACCTATGCTGAAATTTCTGTCCTCCCTTTTATGACTCTTGTGTACTGATAAACAAATCAAGACCCTTCCATGTAAAACACTCATTTTATGCCATGTCCTCTCTTACTATCCAGTTCTTCTCCTTCCTTCCTCAATTCCATTCCTCTCAAAACAAAGTCTATGTATGATCTCTTTCCTCATCTATTCCTCAACCCCAGCCCTTTGACTTTTATCCTTCCTATTCTGTTAAAATTACCCTTAGTCAGATCACCCAAGAACTCCTAACTGCAAAACTTTTAGGTTACTTCAAATCTCGTATTACTCAAATTATCTGCAGCATTTGATATGGCCAATCTCTCCTCTCTTTCTCTTTCCAAAAGATTCACTTCTTGGGTTTTTGCAATGCCAAATTGCTTCTGATTTTTCTTATTTCAGTCTTTTTCTTCTTTCTAGCTCCTATATTGGCTCCTTTTATTGCTTCCGTCCTTTAGTCACTGGTGAGGATCAGGGTTCAACTTTTCTTTCTCTATACCATCTTCTTAGATGAGCTCAACTATCCTCACACTTTTTTTTTTTTTTTTGAGTTGAAGTCTCACTCTGTCGCCCAGACTGGAGTGCAGTGGCCGCTCCCAGCCACTGCAGTATTGACCCATTGGGCGCTGGCAATCCTTCCGCCTCAGCCTTCCGAGTAGCCGGAATTACAGACACGCGCTACAATGCCCAGTTGATTTTTTATTTATTGTAGAGATGAAGTCTCGCCAAGTTGCCCAGGCGGGTCTCAAACCCGTGGGCTCAGGCAATCCACTCACCTCAGCCTCCCAAAGCGCGGGATTACAGGCTAAGCCACCAAACCCGGCTTGTCCTCACACTTTTAACCACCTATATTAGTTACCTATTGCCTAATAACAGATTGCCCTAGATTTAATGCCATACACATTTATTATCTCACAGCCTTTGTGGGTCAGAAACCTGAAGGAGGCTTAGCTGAGTGCCTCTAGTGAAGAGTTTTCATGAGGTTGCAGCCAAGCTGTCACCATCCAGAACTACAGTTTTATCTGAAGACTCAAATGGAGATATGGGAAGATCCTATTCCAAGCTCATTCACGTGGTTTTTGTAGGTTTTGGTTTCTCGCTAGGTGGGTCTCTGCACAGAGATGCCTCATATCATGGAGGTGGACTTTCACAGAGGTAAGTGACCCAAAGGGAACAGATAAAGAGATCTCAAGATGGAAGTCACTATTCCTTTATAATATAACCTTGGAAGTGATTTCCCATTGCTTCTGCTGTGTCTGTTCACTAAAACTGAGTCCATGAATCCAGTCACACTTAGGGAAAGGGATTGGACAGGGCATGGAGATCCATTAGTGGCGATCACTGGGGGATATCATAAAGACTGCCTGCTGTAACACCTGAGCATTGATGTCTCCCACGCTTTTATCTCCAACTCTAGACATCTCCCTTGAGTTTGACTCATGTATTCATTACTTGCAGGACAGCCTTCTCAGGATGACTCACAGGCATCTCCGTCTCAGGATATCCCAAGGCAAACATGCCATATTTTCTTTTATACTATTTTCTCCTGTTCTCCAAATATGGTACAACCATAAACTCAGGCATTCTAGCTGGAAACGAGGAAGACAGATTTCATCTTTTGCTCACCTTTGTTCTTTCACAATATGGCTGGTTTTTATTTCTAAATTTCGTTACTAAATATTTTCAACCCATTTTCTTTCTTTCCACTGTCTACTACCTACAAAGTTGAGTGGCTTATTGTGTCTGACTGAACCGCTGCAGCCAATCTAGCTCATGAACACGATAGCCTAAGTCACCCTGTCCAGCACACCAGCTGTACTCTGTATTAGATACTCTCAAGTTCTGAGGACAGAGATGGATGCAGATAAAAATTTCACCAAGTGCTGAAAGCTGTCTTGTATTCTCGGTTGTAGTTCTCCTGCTGCTGCTGCTATTGCTCTAGACGATGAGGAGGATGATGATGACAGTGATGTTAATATAGATGGATTACACAGTCACTATAATAAAATGTGAGGCTCAATCTTAGCCATGAACGAAAACAAGTTTTATCTATCTACCGAGACTTTCAGTCCTTGTCAGAAATGCCACAATCACGGGTTCCCATGCCACATGTCATCATCTCCGCTTCTGCACCTGGATGCTCAGTTAAGGCTCAGTCCTCAAAATAAACTCTGTTTGTGAATGAGGAAATCATCACAGCATAATTGGGGCTGCTGAAAAGCGTGCGATGTCATTCCAATGGAACACTATTTTGAAGTTTTCTCCGGTGATCTGAGAAGTAGCATGTCTAATCAATCACCTAAACAGTGATTCAATTCATTGTAGTGTACCCATCCATGGGCCCACTATGTACATTTCCTCCAGGCCTCTGATGTTTTCCCTATCTCCCATAGGACAACAGCACTGCCTCAGGAGTGAATTCACCAAGTCATCACCACCAGTTCTTGCATAGCAGAGAGAGCCATGCTGGAAAAGCCGAGACAGACACCATCCCCAGGCAGCAGCAGCCACCCCTATTCCTATTTGTGAATTCAACGGACTTCCAAATGCAAAAAGACAGTTGGCGCCTTAGGACAAATTTAGCTGTGGTTGGGCTGGATCATGGATGGTTACTAGCATGAAAATTCATTCATATGAGTTTGGAATATAATACCTGACACAAGATGTATCGTGGCTGCCATACTCCAATCCCAGATAAGGACACAGCAGTAACAGATGGAGGAACAAGGCACTTATCTTGTTAGTTGATGGATTTATCTTTTTTCTCCTTTCCCTACATATTCTATAGTATTTAGTGAGTGGTGGTTTTTATCGTGTAGCATATGGAGAGTGAATTGATTTCTTTTCTCCTTCCTTAATTCAATAAGAACCAGAGTAAAGAATAAACAGCTTGTTGTGCTAAAAAAATTTCCAAACAGTCAAGAAAATCTCAAACTGCCTTTTCTTCTTTTTGTAGTTGGGAATTTAGTTCTGGGACGCATTCCTCCCTCAGCAGGAATAGAAATGAGAATGCTTTGCATGATTAGGATAATGGCACATTCATGGTCTCTGGGCTTTGGTTGGGGAGAGCTCAGCTCATTCTAAGTGCATGGCCAAAGAGGACTGCACTTAATCTGGGGAGGGGAAACTTTGCCCTACAATCAAAATAATTCCTGACATGACTAATTATAGTGGCCTGAAGGACTGTGTTAACTTCTATTTCTTCCCAATACCCCTCCAAAATAACAAAACAAACAAAAAAACTATGTAGACAAATAAAATGAGAGAAAATAGCAGCAGATGAAATATGTTGGCAAAATTGTATAGAATGGAAAACAGATGCATGAATGGTAACTGATTCAGCAGAGTAGTGAAAGCGAAAAGTGAAATGCCTGCATAGGGGAAGCAAGCGGATTCAAACCGCAACCCCCAAGACTTACTCATGAATGTGCGGCACATCTTTTTGCGGAGGCTGCGATAGGGGTGGCACAAAAGACAAGGAGACTGTTGAAAGTCTCTGTGAGGAGACTTTCTTTAAATGTTCTGTCAGGTTGGGGAACCAGACTACTATCTGGAGAAGAGATGGAAAGTTTGCTCTCTAGAGCAGTGGTTTTCAAATATGTGGTCCCCAAACCAGCAGCATCAATATCACCTGAGAACTTGGTAGAGATACATATTTACAGCCCTTGCCTCAGACCTACTTAATCAAAAACTTCAAATGGGAGGCCCTAGAATTTCTCCAGGAAGTTCTGATGCTTGCTTTAATTTGAGAACCACTTGGGAACACACCATCGTAGAATGATAGATGAGGAATTTAAGCAGATCAAAAGAGTTTTCTCTGAAATAGGTACCCACAAGAATAGAACAAGAATTAATGATATTTGAGGGCTCCTCAACAAAATGTCTGGCTTCTCACCTAATTAGCTCAAAGTAATGTCTGCGGTTCAACAAACTCACATCTAAGGCTTCCAAAGAGTTTCTTAGCATCTATCTCCCAAACAAAACAATACACAATAAACAGAGAAAAATGAAGAACTCTTAGAAATTACAAAAATCTATAACTGAAAAATGTCTTAAGGAATATTAATTTTAAACATGGGATGATTAAGTTGAAGAACTCCCCTAAAAGGTAGAACAAAAAAATACATGAATTAGAAACAATGAGAAAGCACAACATACATGTAAAGGACTTTCAGAAAGAAAAATAGAAAAGAAAAAAGGGGAAGGAATTAAGTAAATAGCAAAGCATATATTTTCATAATTGATTGAAATGGATTTTATTAAATATGCGTGACATTAGATATAAAAAAAGAAAAAAGAAGACATACATCAAGTTATTTTTATATGTTTCAAAATATTAAGAATAGAAAGACTTGCCTAAAATCTTCCTAGAGGAAAAAAAAATACAGATTACATACAAAGAAGCATGAATCCGAGTGGCACAACATTTCTAAACAACCATCATAAAATTTAGAGAATAATGAGAAAATTCTGAAGAAAAACATTTTGAGGTAGAATTCTATACATAATCACATTAACAATCATGGGTGAAGAATGATGTACTGTATTTCCCAGACATGCATGTTGTCTGCACTTTCCTCAGGAATTAACTGAAAAGTGTACTCTTCCAAAACACTGGAAGACAAGAAAAAAGATGTTACAGGTCCTGGAAGTAGGGATTCCAAAAGGTGAGAGAGAGGCCTGCACAATGGTGATGGTAGTTTGGATGGTGGCCCTGAAGCTGTTTTGGAAAGCGACCAGCTCAAACGGAACAAGCCACCAAGGGTTGTAGGAGAGAGACCCCAGCTCAGCACCCTGCCAGCAACAAAAACCACCCAATGACCTTGGGTCTGAGGTTCTGAGAAACTCTATTATAGTACAATGGGAAAATTTGGAGTGAAAATAGGTATACATACACAGAAAAATAAGTAGTTCCAGAAACATAAGTTGTACAGAAAAGTAAATGTAGGCATAAGTCACTTGGTTTAATTTGCATTATATTTGCAACGTATATTGACTATAGATTCAATCAACAATTGTCACTATATACTGAGAAAATGGAAGAAGTAAATGTGATAGGGGAGTTAAAGAATGCTAAATCTCCACATGTTCAAGAACAGCCTGGGCAATTTGGCAAGACCTCATCTCTACAATAAATTAAAAAATTAGCTGGGCATGGTAGCGCACGCCTATAGTTCCAGCTACTTGGAAAACTGAGGTAGAAGGACTGCTTGAGCCCACAGGTTGACCCTGGGGTGGCCGTGAGCATGTGTGCCAGTGCACTCTAGCCTGGGCGATGGAGTGAGACTCCAACTCAAAAAAAAAAAAAAAAAAGAAAGCTAAATATTCATCTTCTATAGTAGATGAATGTCTAGAATTTATGATGTAAAAGAAAACAGACTCTGGGGGCCACAAACTCTCTATGACAAAGGGAAAGTTAAGTTTGGGGACTAAGACACACACACACATACAAAAAGATTGCTTTCCTTTTGTTTCCAAAGATCTGCAAGTATAGAAGGCCACATACCTCCCTGTATGGCCTTGGTCACCAATTACTCACAAGGAAATTCCTTAGAGGCCCTCAAATCTTTCAAAATACATGTCTCCTCCCCTCTCCCTCCCCTGCCATAGCCAAACCCTAAATGCTTAGTTCTGTTAAATCTCACCCTGGCAATGTAAATAAACAGTTCACAGGTACTGGACAAGGCCAAGACCAGAAATCATCCCTTGCCCACCCTAAGACACATACATAATTGACTTCTTCCTCTACTCTATATCTTTCCACATGCTTACCTTATCTTACACGAAATGTAAGTATACTGAGCTTGACAGACACCTAACTGACTGTTCCTCTACCCCCTCTTTTCATATGGAAAATGTAAATTCAGAGCACTATTTGAAGCCTTCCTAAGAATGTAACCTTTTGCCTATTCTCTACTCTACTCACTTTTTTTCTTTTTTCTCCTTCTCCTCCTGCCAGTTCTTTTCTCTTTAAATACTGAAGTCATCAAAATCCACATGGGAAAAAGCATAGATCACTGACACTGCTATGATTTGTGCTTTTTTCCCCCCTGGGTGTGTCCTAAAACTTGGTAAAATAAACAGCAAAGTGATTGAGGCATGCCTCAGTTGATTTACAATGAAGTTGCTTTATAAATGAGGCAAATATCAAAATAAACAGATAAGATATGAAAATAGTTGCCTTTGGAGAATGGAATTCTTGGGTAAGGAGAGTAAAGTCAATTCTATTTCTAAAATTACACTTGTAGTACTATTGATACTTAATTGCTTTCGTAAAGAATGCATTATTTCTGAAGCCACAGACTTAAGGTCCTCTGAACCCCTGATTCAACTACATTCCAGTTGTCCTACTTATGTAATTTTTAATCCATTAATGGCTCTTAACCAAGAGGAGTTTATCTTTGTCATCTCGGATTAACTGTCACTTCCTCAAAGATGTCTTCCCTGACACCCTCCAATGTAAAGCAGGTCCTATGTCAATTTCTCTCACACAAACTTGTTCTTCTTCTGAGAACTAGCAACAATTTATAATGAGATGATTACTTATTTAGTATCTGTTTGCCCCACTAGACTGCAGAGTTCTTGATGGAATGGGTCTTGGTTTGTTAACCATTATTTCCTCTGGGTCTGGTGGAGAATTAAGAATGAATGAGTCTTCCTATACTAGTCTCATTTCAAGGACTATCTTCCCATATCAAACATGGCAGTTTCCTTCTTAGAGAGGAATTTAGCCCTGCCCCTCTCGGCTATCTTGCTATTAGTGGCAAGATTTCACACTGGACAAAGATGGAATCTTGGAAGTCCAGAGGGCTAAATCTTCCTTCCGTTTTAGATAGGTTCAAAACCTTCTCCACTTATTAAATAGTTTTAATTCCTCAAATAGGAATCATCAAGTATAACAGTGGTTCTATTTGAAATTTCATTTTGTAAGCCGGCCTCAGTGGCTCAGCCTGTAATCCTATAACTTGGGAGGCTGAGGTGAGTGGATTGCCTGAGCCTGCGGGTTCGAGAACCCCCTGGGCAACTTGGCGAGACCTCATCTCTACAATAAATCAAAAAATTAACTGGGTGTGGTAGCGCATGCCTGTAATTCCAGCTACTTGGAAGGCTGAGGCGGAAGGATCGCTGGAGCCCCAGCAGGTCGAGACTGCGGTGGCCGGGAGCAGCCACTGCACCCCAGTCTGGGTGACAGAGTGTGACTCCAACTCAAAAAAAAAAAAAAGAAATTTCATTTTGTAGATAAATCTTACCATCCCTCCCTCTACCACTCAAAACAGGAAAATTTGGGTGGTGGTAGGCAATGAGGAGTGGGTGGGAGGTGGAGAGGTAAGGGAAGTTAGGGGTAGGGCTGGTGGGAGGGTCCTGGGGAGTGGTAGGGAGTGGATTCTTTCCTGGCTTCTGGCTCACCAAGGGCTCTGCTTGCTATGTGGAAACTCCTTGGGGTGCAAGGTAGAGGGGCCAAGCAGACCCCTAGCCAGAGACTGCTACCTTAGGAGATGCATGCTTGCACCAGGCTCTCTGTAAACTTGAGAAGGCCACCTCTTCATTTGTGAAATGGGCATAGAACCTAAAACTACTTTATCTGAATCTCAGGATAGTTGTTTCACATGATATAATAAATATTGGCTGTATTAATGAGTGGGGATGACAGGTCAGCTGTGGATGGTTCATGAACTGCTCCAGAGCTCCTTGCCTATGTAGGTAAACAGATTATTGACCTAGACTCCTCTTTTATCCTAAATTGCTGAAAAAAGGGTTGGGTGAGAGGAACTTGGTATTCTGTCTAGCAATTTTGGCCTCTTGGGAATGTACTTAGTGGTATCTCTTCATCTTATCTGCCTGTTATCTTGTCTACCCACCCAACTAAGTGTGAGTATATGAGGGGTCTAGGCAGGGGGAGTGTTTTGGCCATGAAGGAAATATCAGGGCCCGTTAAAAACCAGAACAGCAGCCTTCACAATGTTGAATGAGTTCTCTCTCAGGCATCATTTTTGCTCTTCTCTTCCCTCACTGCCCACAAGACACCCAAATGAGAGACCCACACTACTAAGGAGTGATTCCCACCAGGAAAGCTGCAATCCTGAGTTTGGCTGAAGGGTTGCTATAAAAATAGACAGGTACCACGATAAACAGCAAAAGGCAAACATAATCAAGACTGTGGGGATTTTGCAGGTCTCTGCGACACTCTGCTTGGAGCTGCAAATCAAGCTAATATGAATCACCATAGCATATCTCCCTGCAGCTTGCAGGAGACTGCAGTGCCTCCGGGGACAGCCCAGTGGGTGGAGAAGATACTGACTAGGATCCAGGAACAAGTTTGGGGGGCCTGTGGGAAGACAGGCTATTAGGGTGGCAGCCTGTAGGATGCTGCTGGGAGACAGCATTCTGGGAAAGCAGATTATTCAGGACATGTGGCCCAGAGAGGCCCCCAGCTGCTGTAACCTGCAGGGAGACCTTCTCTTACAGGAAAATGGGCACAGTTCGCTGTGGGGGGCAGGAGACCTGTCAGCTCTGTTTGAGTGCTGTGATAAGGTGCAGGACAGGCACTGGGGCTGAGGAAGAGTCATTTACTGCCAGGAGCATGATGCGACTTTCAAGATGAACTTGCCTTTCTCCTTCCGTGTAATCAGTCTGGATCTTTGCCCACTGTCACTCTCAAATCACTCAAGGCTTTCTCTCATTTTCCTGACCACAGCTGTATGTTGGGTAGTGTGACCTGGGAGAAAAACTGTGGATTCCAATCCTGATTTTGCTATTAATTGACTTGGCAACCCGGAGGAGGCACGTCCTCTTATTTGTCTGGGTCTCAGTTGTCTGCAGTTGCAGTGGTCCAGGCACCTTTTTATCTCAGGCTTTCTACTCTTCTCTTGGTTTAGATTATTCCTTGTACCCACCCATTACCATCCATCCTCCAACTCATTGTATGGAGAACTCTTCTTCCTAGTTTAGATTTTTTTTTTTTTTGAGTTGGAGTCTCACTCTGTCGCCCAGACTGGAGTGCAGTGGCCGCTCCCGGTCACCACAGCCTCGACCTGCTGGGCTCCGGCGATCCTTCCGCCTCAGCCTTCCAAGTAGCCGGAATTACAGGCATGCGCTACCACACCCAGCTGATTTTTTGATTTATTGTACAGATGAGGTCTCACTGCTCAGGCGGGTCTCGAACCTGCGGGCTCAGGCAATCCACTCACCTCAGCCTCCCAAAGGCGTGGGATTACAGTCTGAGCCACCGAGCCCGGCTTATTTTAGATTTTAATATAATATCTTCCAAGAAACCTATCTTAACACGTGATTGAAGACCCCACACATTCTCCAAGCATATTTTATTTTTGCCTTACCACAATTACTGTAATTTCAATAAAATAATTCCTCAAGGCCAAGACATGCCAGTCCGCAGTCTCTGTGAGTGAACGTTCCTGGTCTACCATATCCTGGTGCCCAGCACAGTGAGAGGTAAAAACAGAAAGACACTCCACAAAGAGGTCTTTAAATGAATGAGTAAAGGTCAGCAAATATCTTTTGTGCACAACTTAAGTGCCTCATTCTACACTAGATACCAGGAGCATAGTGAACAAGATACAGTTCTGCCCTGAAGTTTAAGTAATATTTGAGATGGAATGAGAAGTAAACTAACAATTACAATGTCAGTGCCATATTATAGGTAAGATCAGAGTGCCCCGGGACACATTCAAAGGAAATGCAAGTTATTTCAGGAAAGCAGGAAAGTTCTATGGCATGGATTCATAATTGCATTATAAATCCTACTGAGCATGCATATTAGCACAATACTGTGTGAATAGAAAACCCTGGTGATATGAAGACAACTACACAGAAATGCATTCTTCATCATTTATTTACATGGGAGATCCCTAGTTTAATGTGTTCAAATAGCATGTATGGAAACATCAGAGTTGTCGATTTAAGTGGCTCTAGTGTTCTCCAGTGTTTTCATTTGTTTCAATAATCCTATGTGGTTTATGTAGCTATTTATTTGTGTGTCACTTTTTTGTCTTTATTATTCATATTTTTTCATAAGCATCATTATCATCAGCATCACAGATGATTACTATAAAAAGTAATGACACTCAAATCTGGGCTCATGAATGACTGTGAAAACACATAAGACACTCAGTGAATTCTTAGAACAACCTTGTTGAATAGGTATCTCATCCCTGTTTGCAAATAGAAAACTGAGATTTAGTGGTGGGTCCTTGCCTCCATTGTGAAAGAAAGGGAGATCCCTATTCCAGGGCTTCTACCCACTTTTCCTGTGTGTTTGAACTCTTTTCCAAGAAGGCTGCCCCTTCCCTTGGCATTTCTCTACTAAGTGGCTTAGGAATCAGAACCTTCCTTTTCAGTGGTCCTCATCACCATTCCTCAGTCCCTGAAAAAATCAGACACAAAGTTTTGCCATCTTCCAGGTTCTTTGGTGAGGGTCCCTTGGCAGAACCATAGATACCTTTACGACTTAACTATGTCGGAAGCAAAATTCATTTCTAATCCAAATATTTATTTCGTTATTGGTCCAGGATTTATTGAGGCTTTACTGAGTGCCAGAAATCGTGCTGAAAGGTTGAAATTATACAAAGCTAAAAGAATTAATTTCATTCCATTTTTTCTTCAAGTCTGGAGTGATGGAGACAGAGATGACACACACAGTGTGACACAAGCAGAGGTGGGATGTACCATAAGGGTTTCCAGGGGTAAGTGGCCAGGTTCATCTCACCAAAAAAGCTGTCATCCAAAGTTGGTTTGTAAGATAAGTTACTGAGAGTACGGAAGGAGAAAGAAGCCTGACACTTAGTAGATACGTGTAGATAAATCAAGAAATAGTTAATAGATATACAGCTGTAGAAAACTGGCCCAGGCTAGATGCAGGTGTAGGCTTAGAAATGTATATTTGGCCAGTTTACAATGATCTTTACATGCTAAGCTAAGAAGTTTGAACTTAAACTGAATAAGGAGGTGGGCAGAGAGAAGTATGGCAGGCATATCACAAGTTCCAGTGTGGGCTACCACATGAAGGGAATGCAATTGATTTCATCAGTAATATCAGGAGGATGAGACAGTTTGAGAATGTGATTTTCGATATACAGAGTTTGAGAAGCTTGTGGGATATTCAAGGATACATTTTTAATTGGTAGGTAGAAATATGGACCTAGATCTCTGGGGATAGGTCTGGTGAAAGATATACATTTAAAAATTACCTGTGCAAAATTGACAATAGAAGTCATGGAATAGAGGTATCACCCTGGCAGTATGTAGATATGCTAAAAAGAGTCAAGAATGAAACTTCAACAAACATTGATATTAACTTAGAGAAGCAAGGAAGAGCAAACATAACTGTAGTCACAGAGGCAGAAGGAGTTGAAGAATGTGGTGCCTGGATGTCAAGATTGCAAAGCACTTCAAGCAGTGTGGGGCCCATCATGCCAATCCTTCAAAGAAATGGAAAGACATGCTTGATCTTAACCAGGTGTCACAATGGAAGCTGCTTGTAACTGAAGATTTGGAGGTCTGCTTTCAAGAAGTTTAGCTTTGATACAAAGTGGAAAGAGGGCTATGAGCAGAATATTAAGGGGTAGGTAGCATGAAGGGAGGTCCAATCTCATTTATTGTGAAATAGTGATTTTAAACTATCAATTAGAAGACTTGAAAATTAAAAAATTTGCCTAGCCTGTGAGGTAAATTCATTCATGATTTCTTTGGGACTGTACAGGTCAAGGGGTCTCCCTAAGAAGTAGGTATTAGTCATTTTCTGCTCCCTCATTCCTGGATCTGAGAAGGTAAACTGAGATGCTGTAACTTTTAAGACATTCTGATTTATCTACTAGATGTTTTCAAAGTAAAAGTCAAAGATCCATATTTCTTATTCTTGATTTTTGTTGGGTTTGCTTCAGGGAATATGCTATGGCCTTTCTTGTAATTCTACAAACAAACAAACAAACAAACAAACAAACAAACAAAAAACCTCACATTGAGTACTTTGACTCCTCGGGTGATGTTCTTCTGCTTCAGGACTGCACACCCCTGGTAAGACTCCTGCTACCTCTCATTTCATCCCAGACACAACCTGAACTCAGGAAAGCTATACATCCAGTCTACTCAAGGTCAACATCTTTCTCCTCCCTGGCAAGGCCCTGACCACCAGCCCTACTATCCTCCTCCCTTGCCACCTCTGAAGGTCAAAAGGGTAAAGACCAACCCCGGGGGAAGATAATAGAGTGACAGCACCTCATAAAAGGAAAATAGAAGGATCGCGGCAAAGCGCTATGGCCAGATTAGGTGCTTCTGTTGATATGGTGAGAAGGAATGTTGACCCTGTGAACTCAATTTGCTCCACTGCTTTACACTTAAGAAAATATTCCAGTTCTTCCTCTGCCTTTTGTGCCATAATAAAGCCCAATGGCTGCAGCTCTCTGCAACCTGCCACCTGCCTACTAATTTAGTTGTTGAGCAAGGAGCCTGAGTTCTGACAGGTGGGCCTTCCGACAAGAGGAGAATGGATATCAGGGTCTCTGGCCTTTGGGCCCCAGCCCGGGCTGATTTCATTTCAGATTAAGAGCTGCTGAAATGCAGCAATCGATAACTCAGCTCTTTTGTTTGCTTGTTTTTTCCAAGTCCCCAAAGAGATTAGATTTGATTTCGCAGACCTTTAGCAAATTTAATTGTTTTTTATTCACAGTTGCTCAATACAACTCCTTAGAAGCTGGTAGTAGAGAAACTCTTCCTCTGCATACTGGGTTACTTTGAGCGAAAAATCCAGTGTTCCTCAGGTGTGCTGAGGGCACAGAATTGTGTCATCATGGGGGACACTGGCTTCCCACTCTTCTTGAATACTCTGCTGCCACCCTTCCTACTACCATCCTGGAAGGGAATTTCTGTCCTCCTTAACTCTTAGGGCCAACAAAGAAAGGCATGTGAAATCAGGAACATGCACTCTTGGTTCCCAGACTTCATCCTGACACCCAAATTATGGCCACTAAAAGCCTTCAGGAAGGTTGAGAAGAATCTGAAGGGAAAGATGACTTCTTGGCCACATAAGAATAAGGAGCAAGAAGCAACATGGCCCCAGGGCTTCCCAAACCCTCCAGGATGCTGCCCTCCATGACACTGACAGTCCGCCAGCAGCCATGGCTGTTGATCACCACCTCCAGAGAGTGTCCTTGCCACCATCAGCCTTGTGTCTCACTTGGTGAGAATTCAATTTTCTGTATACCTTATAGTTTACATGAACAGGCCTTTACTATTTTCCTGTCTTCGTCAACACAACTTTACTATTGCTCAGGAGGATAAAAGTTGCAATTAACTTTACTGTTCCTTCTAAGAACTCCCTGAAAGACTCATTAAATCATCAGAAAAAAACAAACAAAAAAAACAAAGGACAATTTCCACCCCAAAACACTTTGTACCCCCCAATCCAACTTGATTACATGCCATCTTTATGGTTCTTAATCAGTCCCTTTCCTAGCTTCTGCATTGCAACACTCACCTTAAACCACGATTTCAGTAAGTACTCCTACTTTGCCCTTCTCCTTCAGAGGCATTACTCTCCTTCCTATGGAAAACAATGAACTTGGTTGTGTTTTATCAACAAGTTGTTTTAGTGATTTTGGAGGGGAGCCAATATTCGACTCTGTCTTTGCGAAAGCCTTTGGACTCTTCCCCTTCTCAGATTTCTAAATTCTCCTTATCAAGTTGTAGGACTTTTAATGTGTGTATTGTTTACTTTAGTGTCTTTGAGCCTTAATATCAAGCAGTTGCTATTGACGAAGACACCTGAGCTTGAACTGTTTAGACATGATGGTAAGTAACCCTCTGTAAGAACAAAAGAAGTTTTTAGGAAACTAGGGCCTTAGATTGTACAAAACCTTGTATCCAAGTTATTTCATTTAAATTATTTCTCAACCTTTCTCAAAACAAATAAACAAAAAACTACAAAAGATAAATATTAAATATCCCTAATTTTAAAAGGAGAAAATTGGGCTGGCTTGGTGGCTCAGTTGCAATCCCAGTTCCTGAGCCCATGGATTTGAGACCAGCCTGGGCAACTTGATGAGACCTCATCTCTACAATAAATCAAAAAATTAGCCGGGTGGTAGCACGTGCCTTTAGTTCCAGCTTCTTGGAAGGCTGAGGCGGAAGGATCACAGGAGCCCAGCAGGTCAAGGCTAGAGTGGCCATGAGAGTGCCACTGCACTCCAGCCTGGGAGACCAGAGTGAGACTCCAACTCGGAAAAAAAAAAAAGAAAGAAAAAAGAAAAGAGAGAAAACTGAGTACTTTGTGAAGACAGAGGAGGAAATTAGAAATTCACTTCAGGCCTTTCCCCTCTTAACCCAATGATCTTAACAACACTTCATTTGAAAAGGAAAACATCTAAAGAAAAAACAGCTAAAAAAAATCTAAGGAATTCCAAACTGCTGAGAAAAACATGCTGTTTCACAAAACAATCAGATACTCCAGGCATTTATATGCAATGATTTGAGTAAGGTACATAGTTCAGCTTGCCTGCCTGTTAAATGGGTGTAAGTGTTTCATACATCCCTGAGAAACTGAAAATTCAGGCTGGCAAGGCATGTGCAGTGCAGAGGAGGCAGGGGAGAGTCACAGGCCCTGTCTCCAGTGCAGTGTGAGTGGCACTGAACTCCTGGCAACCTCTACCCAGGTCTGTACACAAATACCTTAGCAGAGCATGGGAATCCAATTGCTTTCCCATCTGCTATTTTCTCTCTTTACCCCTTTCTTTAAAAAAAGAAAAGGGAGCAGAATTCCTTCTCATTCTGCATTAGTGCTTGATGTAATGGTGCAAAGCATTTTTCATTTATCATCATAACGCCAGTCAAAGAAACTCCTAATAATGTAAATGCAGGAAGAAAGTCATTAGAGTTTATTTGCATGGCAGCTTTAAACTCATTCTCCACTCAGGGGTGTGAAGTGGAAGTCAAATGGGCAGGGCTACTTCCCTAACCAGCAGGGCACAGGTACAACCTCCTTCTGGTGAAGGCTCAGGGTAATGGAAACACCCCACTTGCAAAAGATATGAACTGGAATGGAGAGCCTGGATGCTGATTTCACTGGTGGAACTTGAAACTGCTATCTACAACTCTTTTTCTAGTCAAGTGGTGGAAGGTGTTACACCCTAACCAGCAATGTAGACAGAACTGGATATTGATTACCTAGAACTCAGTTGGGATTTGCTGACCTCCAGGCAGCATGCTACTTTTAAGGATTCTAAGTTGATATCAGCAACAAACATCCTTCCAGGTGAGCACCAAACCACTTAGTTTTCTTTGTATTCCTGGAAGCCCCTATCAGGCTGCTAGGTACCAAGAAAAGTTCAAAAACAACAATGTGTTCTGTGAGAATGAATGAATGAGTCCCATGTACTTTTAGACATTCTACTGGTCCACAACTTTAAACATTTTTAACATCAGCTTTACCCAGGAAAACTTCAAAACTTAGAGAGCACAGATATTTTTGAAGGGCTGAATCTCTAGATTTTTCTCTAAAGTGTCATAGCAGACCTGGAATGGTGTAGAATATGGAGAGAGAGAAAATTGTATTGAAATTCCTAATCTGACACTTTTTTAGTAAATATGATCTTGGCTAACTTCCATAATTTTCTGGAGACTCAGGTTTGTCAAATACAAAATGGGAGCAGTAAGTGCTATCTCCTAGAGTTACAGTAAGTAATACATGAAATGGTGCAAAGCAGTATTTCTCAAGCTTTAATGTGCATATATCCCCTAAAGATGTTGTTCAACTGTTGAATCTTGCTCAGGTCTCAGGTGGGACCTGAAAGTCTGCATTTCTAAAAAGCTCCCACGTGATGAAAATGCTGATAGTCTTGGCACCACACTTTCTGTAGCAAAGATGTAGTGCACCTGCTACAGTGCTTGGCACATAATAGATGCTCAGCAAATGTAGATCTTGCTATTGATTATTTGCTGCTTGCAGACTGCTTCATTCACTGTTATAAAATGGGAACAAGAACAATAAGATATATAGTCCTTGATCTTAAGCTGACAATTCTTTCAATATTCAACAACTATTTAAAATTTAGAAGGAGAAATAAATCTCACATGTAAAATGCATCAAATAAGCAAGTGGATTTAAAGTGTAGGAGGAAAGAGTAAAATTAGCCATCTGCAATGACTTCCTGCATGCTGATGTCTTGATTTATACTAGTATACATTCCTTGGGAGGGTGGGGGAGAGAAGGGGATTCTGATAAGATTTCCTACCCAGATATTTTCCAGAAACAGTAGGGTTCTGTATGCTCTGGAGGAGAGAGGATGGCCCAATTTACTTTGGAACATACTTGTTAACTTTGGGGATCCTGAGATTTACCCAATAAATTTGTCACAAAGCAGATTTCAGAGAAACCTTACAGCTTTTGATTTTCTACTTTATTTCTGCCTGATCTAAAACTAATGGTTTACTTAAAGACTTTGATAGCCATTTCTTAACCTAACAGTGATTTCCAAGCACCCAGTTTCAGAGGCAATGTCCTGTAACAGGAGTGAAGGTGGAAAACCTTGTGGGCAGGAGATATACATCCAGACATGAGTGGAAGTGTCTAGATGGAGAATCTGGCAGAGGAGGCAGAAGGAAGGATGACAGATTAAAGCCAGGTACACATGAAATTCTGAAATATTTGGTAAAGAATAGCAAGATATGACTGTTCAGAGATGTCACAGCTATCAGAACAACCTATCAAAATCATAAACTCTCTTCTGCTCAAAAAAGATGGATCATACCTTTTTCCTGTCTCCAATAGAATGAAGTAGAAAAGATGCCTACACCAAGTTAACTACATTATGGACAAAATGCAGGGCTCAGATTTGAACATGTGAATTCTCTGGGTTATTCGACTTACTGATTCTTCATCGGCTTATGCTCCTGACCTTTGCTTACTCACAGGACAGTTAATATCTCTAGAAAGCATTTAAATCCCTCAGTAATTATGGGAGTAAAATGCATTTACAGGCACAACCCTTATTAACGAGGCAGTCACCATAACAAAGTTCGGAGGAAAAGGAAAATCTCATGTGTATTCATAAGGAGAAGAAAATAGCTAACCCCAAATAATCACAGTGCTAAATATGCATTTCTCTGAGGCTAAGGTGGATAGTTCTTAATAAAGATAAGGAGGTTAGTCAGCAGTTACTGTGTTGAAATTTGAAGTAGAGCAAGGGAGTCCTGAGCCAGGTAGGATATAGGAGACAGTTCTGAGAAAGGGAGAGTCTAAATCTTGACCCTGTCACCTCCTTGTCATCTCTTCCTTGAGCCCTTAGGGAAACCAACTGGAACTGCATATGCAATAACTTCCTATAAATGAGCCTTAATTAAGCCCCAGTTCCAGGAGGCCTATCCAGAGGGTTACCAGATCATTAGTCTTGGTTTTTTTAAAAAAAGACTCTACGTGGGAAAAGGTCAAAGGATCCAGAAAAACCTCCAGCACCTCTCCAGTGCCTTCCTTTTCTCCAGGCAGGGCTGCATGCTGGCCGCTGTGCAAGGGAAGGGCCACTCAGCAGGCAGGATTCAAAGTATTTCTTAGATGCCACTGTCCTCTTCTCCACAGGCTAATTCTGTCCCTTTCACAGAGAAAATATTTTGGGTCAGGAAGCAGATTGGTAGTTATTCCCTTGGCTGTGCATGGCAGTCAGACCCCCCCATAGTAGGTGCCAGGGGAAGAGGCAGAAAAGCTCATCTCAGGGCAAAGGCTTGATTTCTTGAAATAAAGTAGCAGTTAACAGGTTGGTATACTCCTTCTTTCTGGTAGCATTCTCTTCAAGCTTCCAGCCCAGGCAGCACTCCATAGGGATCTGTGTGCTCACCTCCAAAGTCTGAAGGTTGATGCCCGATAGGCTCAGATTGAAGAGAGACTGAAAGTAGGAATGAGTGCACGAGAGAGAAAGGCCAAGGCTGGAGAATGGGTGGAATGCTCCAGAGTATGGTCAGAGTAGAGCAGAGAAAGCTTTAAATCATGGAGGAAAACCAGACCAGCATCTGCCAACAAATATTCAATCATGCCTAAAAGCTGTAATTCTTGCCATTGCTCCCTATATTTACTAAACTTGACTTTTATAAAATATTAAAATAAATAAAATAATTGCATGCTTTGTTTGTTTTTCTGGGTTATGTTTCCTAAGTCTGTCCAATTCCAGAAGCCCAAAACTTGAATTACCCCAGTTGGCTGCTCTGCTAAGGGGAGCAAACATTAGATGCATTATTAATGGGAAGTAAGTCTCAGTCCAGTGGGTCTCAAACAGGGGGGCTGAGAGGTGCAGAGGAAGATTCTGACATGTTAAGCTGGCCTTGAGCCTCCACAATTTACTCATTTTTACTGTCTATATTAGTTTTCTATTGCTGCTATAAAAATTACTACAAACTTCAAGGCTTAAAAATCTATTATCTTATAGTTCTGGACTCTAGAGGTCCAAAGCAACCTCACTTTGTCAAAGCAATCAAGTCTAGGCAGTGATGGCAGGGCCATTTCCTTCTGCAAGCTCTAGGGGAATGGGAAATCTGTTTTCTTGCTTTTCTCAGATTCTGGAGGCTACCTGCTTACTTTAGCTCATGGATCCTCATTGCATTTGCTCATCCTCTTGTTTTCACCATTAAATCTCCTGCTTCTGCCACTGACCTTCTTGCCTTCTTCTCATAAGGACATTCACCATTACATTAGGCCCATATCCAAGATAACTGCCCCATCTCAAGATCCTTAACCATATCAGGAATGTCCCCTTTACTATGTGAAGTAGCTTATTCACAGGTTTCAGAGATCAGGGCATGGACATCTTTAGGAATCATTATTCAGCCTATGACACTGTCATTGATACAATGCCATTGGGCAACTCAGGTGAGATCAGGACACTGGACCTGATGCTGGTCACTTGCAGCCAAAGAAAGGTGAAGGTTGATGAGGGCTCTCTCATGGAATCTTCCAACACTTCTGGGCTTAGTTCTCCAAGAATTATGTACAACCAGCTCTGACGCACATTCACCCCCGTTGAAATCACCAGCATCTCTTGCTTTAGTTGACTGTGATCAACTGTCATCATGTCTGCCATCACCCTCCTCCTCCTCCAATTTTCTCTGTACACAGTAACTGAAAGAATGCTTTGTCTCCCTCCCTCCCTCCCTCCCTTTCTCCCTCCCTCCTTCCCTCCCTGCAATGCCTTGCCATTGCACTTAAAATAAAATTCAACTTCTCATGATGGTCTTCAAGCCCCTGCATGCTTGGGCTTCTGTCCCTTTCCCTTTCATTCTGTTTCACTCTGTCCGTCACCTACTCAGCTTAGTCACGATGGCCTCTTTCAGTCCCTTGAAATGTGCTGAGCTATATCCCACCTCACTGTCTTCTCTCATTCTGGTCCCTCTGCCTGAAATGTTTTTCTGCTTGCTCTTTTCACTCCTGGCTTTTTTCTCATCCTTCAGGTCTCAGCTTAGATGTCATTCCTCCAGACACTAGTCTCTGGATCATTCTACCTATGAAAATATGCCTCCACCTCCACCTTATTCTTCTTCATTTCACCCTGTGCATGACCACAGTGCTTGTCACAGATTGCAATTTCATATTTATTTACTTGCATTTAATAACAGATTTTCAGACATATACAGAGTAAGAAAATCAGAAATAATTTACCAGCATTTAGGCTGTTCTCTCTAGGACTGGTGACTCCCCCACTAGGCTATGAGCTGATGGCAAAGACAAAGACTGGTCTGCTTCTTTTACCAATGTATACTTAGCCTTAGCTCAGTGCCCACTTCATAAAAGGTTGAGTCATCTGTTCTATGGTTGGATAAAAGAATGAATAGATGAATGCGTAGATGGATAAATAAACATGCAGGTGAATCTATGAGAGCTAATCCAAGGGAGATGTTCAACTTACCCTGACTTGTGGGGTCTTTGTGAACTGGTCTAAGAAGTGGATATCCTGGTGATTGACTTTGCCCATTGAGCAATGAAAGAACAAAACATGAAATGTCCCAGAGGCGCAGACTAATTTTAGTGCCTGGAAGATTCACTGTGGACCACAGGCTCTCCTGGCTCTGAGACTTTGTACATACATGATGTACAAATACCAGCAGGCAGACAAAGCCTTGGTGATCTGTTTTTCTTTCTTGCAATTTAATAGAGAATCAATAGACCAACCAGGGAAATCTCTATTTTGATTTCATCGCTTCTAACCTTTACTGTGACTCCTGCCAGGGTACATGCATTTGGCTTTGCACAGAGACAAACAGATACATGATCACATCTGGTCTGGTGAGTGGACCACGTGGGCTTTGGAGGCCAATTTAATCACAGTGTACCTAATCCCTGTGCCAGCCTATGCTCCTTGCTCTGCATTGGCATGGAGCTCAGGTGAAAGTGTTTGTTTCTTTTCTACCTGCTCTCACTTGCTCAAAGCCTACTCTTTGAAACAATGGTTACCGATTCCCTCACGAGTGGAAGATGGGAAACAAAGGAGATTTGGATATCTTTAGGTGGTGTCTGACTGTCACTGATATGTGATAGAGATCTGCACCATGGCTTCTAGCCTGCATTACTGCAAATGCAGGCATGCTGATAAAGCTGTGGCTGCCTGCGGCCCGTGCAAAATGCTTCCATTGGGATGCAGTAAGGCATTTGGTTCCTATGAGTCTCTAACATCACCGCTTTGATACTAGCCTCCTAGTGAGCTCTGAATTCCATTCAAAATTGCTTTGTTGACATTTAAAGGTCTCCATCAGTCTAGTCATATGGCAAAAAGGATTGGATAAGATCACCCCTGCCTCGCTACCTCCTAGCTGAACCTAAGACAAAATGATTGCTGTCTGGATGGCAAGCCCAAGAGTTCCTTCCAGCCCTAAAATTCTATGATCCTATGATGCCTCCTGTTCAGCCAGTTGTCTGAACCCCTCTGACTGCCAATAACTCAGAGAAAATCCCATTAAAAGAGCAAATGAAACCTGTAACCAACCCTGTCAGGAGACTGCCAAAAGCCCAGGACATTTTCCACCATAGACTGTTTGCTTTCCAAAAGACTTATACTGCCAAAGGGGATTTTAGGTGAGATATAAAACAAAACTTTCTAACTATATATGCTATGGATTAGGGAAAGAAAGCCATTGACTGACCTCCTTCTTAAGGATTAGGCTCCATCTTCTTATAGGAAGAGGGATGGTCCAGAAACATTTGGAAGAGTTATGATTGTCTTAGTTTCCTTGATTCTGTCTTTTTCTTGATAACTTTCACAACCCTGATTTTAATTGCCAAACAGAACCCCTCGAATAAAATAATGAACACACTGTTTTCCATCTAAATGAATAATTTCAGCCTGCAACAGTAGCCCTATGTTCCTTAATATAAATTCCCTGGAGAATTATATAGTATTCAAAATAACCCAACCTCCAGGTCAGAGCTAAGGGCTGGATCCTTCCTTACATCTAAAGGGTTGGACACTGCCTTCAAATTTGTTCTAGACCAACGAACTTATCTCTTCAGTTTCCATTAGTATCAAATAACAAGTCCCTTGGTGTTGAACAAAATGCAAATCTTTCTGGAGCCAGGGAAGCCTTCACATGGAGGATGGATTACACTGATCAGATCAAAAGGATCTGCAGTCCAAAATCATATTCTGAGCCCACAGTCTAGATAGGCTTTCACTGTAGAAGGGAAGAGGAAGAAATCATCAGATGTATTTTCTCCTTTTTGTGTGTGTTTAATGCACAATCCTATGGGTGAAACAAATGATTTTTTTTTTTGAGTTGGAGTCTCACTCTGTCACCCAGACTGGAGTGCAATGGCCGCTCCCGGCCACTGCAGCCTCGACCTGCTGGGCTCCTGCAATCCTTCCGCCTCAGCCTTCCAAATAGCTGGAACTACAGGTGCACGCTACCATGCCCGGCTAATTTTTTGATTATTGTAGAGATGAGGTCTTGCCAAGTTGCCCAGGCAGGTCTCAAACCCACAGGCTCAGGCAATCCACTCACCTCAGTCTCCCAAAGCGCGGGATTACAGGCTGAGCCACCAAGCCCGGCTGAAACAAATGATATTTGATCAGTTGATATTTTGCTTGTCACCAATTTGCCAGGATAGCAATGAGTTTAAGCTGTCATTCAGATTAACAGAAGTCTGGGAAGGAGTTTAGCAGATCCTGAGAAAAATAATACAATTCATTAGTAATTGAACTAGAGGTTGCCTAATTTCACAAATATCCTCATTTTACAATGGAGAAAATTGAGAATAAGAAAGGTTTTGCAAGTAACCCAAGGTCACATAATATTGAAATAGAATTGATACTAGGAAACAGGTCTACTGATCTTTTTACCACCAAAGGAAATCAGACAAGGGACATAATGAGAAAAGATTTTTGTTTTGTTTTTTTTTTGGTCTTTCATTATAGTTGCACTTTTCTACTAATGTTCTTCCCAATCTTCAAACCCACTACCCAATTCAAATTCTATTTAAAAGGGCATTACATCAAAAACAAGACTTTAGATCCCTTTCCTTTGATTTTCAAATCAAGTCCTATCAGAAGTTCAAGTTCATTTGTAAGGTCTTATAAGACCAGTGGTTCTTTCTTTACCTTCCCTAAAACGGTCCCCCTCCCTGCTTTCACATACAGTGGAAGCTAAGACTGAGTCTGCTTGTTAAGTCTAACTGTATCTTATAAATATGTGCTGGTTTTGCTGGTAAAGTCCATTTGGTGCCACAACCATGGTGAGGAGAAAATAAGTCATCAGTCTATGTGAGAGGTGGCAGAAGTGCTATGGAGTTTGCTAGCATAGGGCAGGGAGAGGCAGCCATATGATTTGCAAAGGTTTTCTCAGCTTCTTACTCAGCAGTTCTTGTAATGCAGCGAATGTGCAAGTGAAATAATAATGGTAAAAAAATGATGAGCTTGAAGGTTAGGTTCATTTACCATTTCATACACTCAGTTTCCCTCTCTCCCTGGTTCTCTCATCAACATACAAACAAGGTTGGAAATAAGAGCACAACATTGACATATGTTCCTGGCTTTTGGTGTAAAGTAGGATGAAAAAAAGACTAAATGAGGAAACTTTATGATCTGTACCAAATACAGTTACCAAATAGATAAAATACAAGATGCCAAATTAAATTCGAACTACTTTTTAAAAGGCAAATACTTTTCTAGTATAAGTATGCCCCATACTGACACTAAAATCGTTTTCATTGTTTATCTAAATAACAAATCTAACTGGACATCTTGCACTTTTATTTGCCAAATCTGATGACCTTAGTCCCAAAGTAACTAATGTAGGACATCATGTGTATGAAAGGGAATCCCCCAAAACTGAAATTATCTTTTGTAGTACAGACTTCCCCTGCTAGATAAGTGTTCTAGGAACCCATTGGCATCATTGGCTCATTTCATAATGGGTGATTTACATGAACAACATGCAGTAGTCAAATTTTATTTTCTAAGTGTTCAGCAGTTTTTGACCAAAAATGGCATAATCCCCATACCCTACCCTTCCTATTCATTCATTTTTTCATTGTTTTTCTGGATGAAAGAAGTCCTCAGAGGAAAGTGTTTTGCTGATATGGAAGAGGTGAAACAAAAATTGGCAGAAGCACTAAAAGGCAGCAAAACGGATGAGTTCAAAAACTGTTTTGAGCAGTGGAAAGTGTCTCAGTAGGGATAGTGCATCAAACGGAGAGTACTTTGAAGGTGACCAACATTTAAACATGTAAGAATGAATACAAAATTTTTTATGAATAAGTTCCGTTTTAGGGGGCCCCCCCTCACATATTTAAAATTTCCCTCCTACCTCCTGTGCCCACTATCAAAATAAACACATAAAAACAATGAGGGGAAAATTCTCAAGACTTTAACCCATATACCACTAAAAAAATTCTAAATTGTTCAGAAAATTAAATTGTGTTTTAGGCCACAGTATGCATAAAAATCACTTGGAAACCGTAAAATACAGACTTTTTGATTCCTCCTTAGCTTCAGATCCAGTAGGCCTGGAGTTGGGCCTGAGAATGTGTCTTTCTAACAGGTTCCTGGTGATAGTGATGCTGCCAGGCTCACCTACTGGCTTAAGGGAAGAAGCACTGGCCTAAGACTATGTGCCCACAGTTCTGGTTTCTGTTCTACTTTTTACCAGATGCTTAACCTTGAATAAATTATTTAGAGTGATTTTGCTTATGCTTAATAATGTGGTGCATGATTATATTCTCAAGCAATATGGACCTAAATAAGTTAGTTAAGCACTTACCATAATGACCTCACCTGTAGGAGAGTTTATCTGTTAGATGCACAGCATTCAGAATGTGCTCACCATAACCAGGGCTCAGAGGGGTTTTGAAAGGCTTCTGTGGGGAGCCAGAGCACACCAGGCTCTGGGTCGACCCAGTTTCTTCTGGAGCAGATTCACTTTATCTCCTTTATATATTAGGGGCTGCTAGGAGATTCTCTTTGTAGAAAGGTGCTACCAGTTTTTTTTCTTTTTTTTTTTCAGTTTGAAACCCACTGACTTAGAAAATCACCTAGAATCCTTTTAAGAGTTTGCAATTACAGCTCAACCTCATTCCAATCCCTTCCTTTATTATCTCTCCAGATGGTCTGCCCTTGGATTCGCTAACAATAAATGGTCCTATCAGTCTCTAGGGAAGAACCTTTCCTGGCTTGCGCCTGATGCACACCAGTGTCAGTGGGACTGTTCACACTACGTGTCAGGAGCAGGTTGGGAGACTGAAATCTAGTGGGTTTTGGGTTTAGGAATGCACAGCTTGCTTTCTAAAGACCTGGGCAGCCGTATTGTTTAGACAATCATGTTTGGCAATGGAGGGAATACCATGCAAGCCACTAAAGGGTTAGAAAAAGCTTTCATGAACTTAGGGAAATTCAAGTACATTGATGGGAAAGCAGGGCATTCTAGCTGAACCATGCAGATTTGGACAAAGTTAAAGACAAAATAGGGAACAAATCATGTACCTTCATCCATCACTGGCAATAGGCACATGCAGATACCTGCAAAAACCATAGACTCTGGGCAAAGAGCCAGGGTAGTACACATGAGACAACAGTGTATGTGTCCAAATAACCTCAGAGAGTGCTACTCTTGCTTCTTCCGCCTCCAAAGAACTTCATTCACTTCTGAATGCTCCTGAATTTCATAAAAGTTACTGAGGACAGCGACAGTCTCAGGCCAGCTGCCCTTATCTGTACTCGGCAGCCCTCATCAGGGTACAGTCTTTGGTCTGGCCTTTAGGTACTGGCCCCTTCCCAGGGCTCAGTGACTGGGTCCCCAGCAGGGACAATCTCAGCAATGAACAGGCCAGATGCATGGGCAGTAGGGGACTGTCCACTAGGTCCTGGACAGGAAAGCAAGAAAACTCAGCTCTCTGGCTCCTAATCAAAGAAACACCACACCCCCAAGACATTTTTGTTTGCTTCATCTCCCAGTATTTGCAAAGGGAGCCACACTGTAGCATGAGTCTCCAGTGTTTATCCATTTCATGTCACCCACCTTTGGCTAGAACACCCTGCTCTTCCCTTTCTCTGTGTATGGGGTTCTTCCTCTAAAATTCAAGAATGGCACCATGGGAAGAAACCTTAAAGATCTATCCATTCACTTGTAAGGTAGATTGATTTGAGATGCAGAGAGTTGGGGGCTTACCCCAAATCATCCAGCTAGTTAGGGTCAAATGAGGCCCAGGGATCAGGTCCCCATGTCCCTGACTGCCCTATCAGAGATTGCCCCAGAAATTTATTTCTGCCTTCCTGCCATACGAAGCCTCATCCCCATTGTCTCCCCATCCTCCTCATAGCCAGATCACCACAGTAACCACATGGGCTCATTTTTTTCCTGTCTTTTCATCCCCATAACATGTTCTGCCTGTCCCTATAGGTCTAGACTGCCAGGAGCCTGCTGCCCACACTGCAGGAACATGTGTCTCATGTGCATCTTCAAAAGACAATGCGGCTGCAAACACTATTATTTTTAATAACTTCCCTGGATTTTGGCAACTCAACTGTTTATGTGTCTGCCTTAATTTAATAAGACTACTGGTTCTTTCAGTCTGTGGCAGAAAGGAAACAGCACTGAACTGACGAAGATTCCTGACTTGGGGAGAAACTGCAGGATGGCAGCTCTTCCCAAAGCTCTCAACAAAACGGCTTCGGCCTGAGTACAAGAGTGGTCAAGGGGCTCTTTCTAAGTCAGTTGATTGGTCATGTCATTGATCAGGTCCTCTGCTTAACATGTACTCAACTCACACAGCACTCAGCATCTTCACCACAGCGGGTGGGCTGGAGCTCCAGAAAGCAAAAGGAAGCACGCTCCTGTTTATTACCGAAACAGAATAAAATGCTATTTAAAGCCAATCAGTCGGAATTGCTTTCAATACATAAATATTTTGGGAAATGATTAGTTCATTTTAATTACTTTGCTAACATGGATAACAATATTTTTACAAGCAGTGACTTCTTCAAGGAAGTTGCGAGGTGGCACCAGTTCTCCTCTAGGAGGCTCACTCTATCTTTTGGAAAAACAGTCATTATCTAGTATATGGGCACAAGGAAGGAGCTGAGGCAGAAAAAGGACCAAAGTTGTGTGAACCTCACAAAACCAGATCCAGAAAGTCAGTCTCATTTTCACCCAAATCCAGCATAAAGTCTTGTCAGATCTTAAATGTTTATTGATGTCGTTTGGCCTAAGACCTCTGTCATTGGATCAGGCTCTACTTAGAATCTACAACCTTTGATGATGAAGTGTTTCTTCAACTATAGTATCCTCCATTCAAAAAAAAATCAGTAGAAAGCACACATTTTCTCTTTCTTATAATTAGTGATGATTGAGAAACATACATGTGTACTCCCCATAAAGAGGGATTTGTTTTTGTTGAGAATTGCATTAGAGTACATATTCTTTTTTGAAACCACTTTGTAGATTTTTATTAACTTAACAAGCTAAGCACCAACACTGTACTTATAAGCACAGAGAGCAGATCAGACACAAGTGCCATCAATAAACCACATCACTCAGCAAACAAATTCATTATGATCAATTACTTGGGGAATTAACATACTCCTTTACTTCTGCTATGTATCTAAATGTCTAATTTGATATAGTGGAGAGGGGAGGGGAGGGCAGTTTTGTCCTAATATTTCAGGTTGTTACTTGGAAATCGAAGTGACAAAGATTCAGAGATTATAGAAGGGAGTACTGGAATCACAAATGCTGTATGCTTTGGATTTAAAATGCACAGATAACCAAACTGATTTTGTTTTTCTTTCCTATCCCATTCCTGACCTTCCTTCCTTCCTTCCTTCCTTCCTTCCTTCCTTCCTTCCTTCCGTCCTTCTTTCCTTCCTTCCACACAGTATCATTTCCAGAAACATGATACATGCTGAGTCTCAGACTTGGTCTTTCCTGGTAAGTTTCATAGGTCCCAGCCTCCAAATCATTGTTGCTTGATGAGAATTCACAGAACCATGAGCTCAAAACAAAGGCTGTTCTTGCCTCCTCAGCTCTTGCATCCTTTCTGGCAGGAATTTCCAAGCTAACACAGAACAGGAAAGGGAGAGACAAAAAGGACAACACTTAGGTTTCCAAATACTGAAGGGAAATTTACTATTAGAACTGAATTGACACTGAAGGACACTTTGCTGGGTTGGCACCCAGCCTTCAGTCCCCAGGAGCAGAGGCGAGGTATGCAGTAGGTATAAGTCCAGGAATCCCAGGCTTGAGAACATAGGGAGACGGCCATGTTTTCAGATCTAACCATGCAAGGGATTTTGCCACAGCTATTTCCACATAAGTAAGACAAATGCTGCTTATAGTTTTGTTCCCTTTGCTGCATAAAATTGTTCTCAGGGCTCTGTTCCAAACATGTAATTGGGAAAGGAGAATAAAAAAGTGACAACCATGGGCTCTGATATGCCTGAAATGCTCTTTGTGCTCTGCAAATCTGGCATGGTAAGTGAAAAGGTATTCCCATCTACAACTGAGACTTGGGGCCACTGCGGGTTTCCTCTTCCAAGTTTGGGAGAAAAGCATTACCTCCTCATGATTTAAAGAGCCCCAGGAGTTGTAGACTGTAGTCTTCTCACTGTTAATTGATTTCATAAGCTCTCAACCACACACACAAACACACACACATGCACAACTCCACCTAAACACTCTAGGAGGTCTTTTCTCTTCATTCCTTCACTCTTATCTGATGAAATAAAATCACTAGAATCCACAAACTCTTTTCTCTTCTCACGTTGGAGTGTTGAGGATAGGTTATTTGTTTTATATTGTTATATCCTTAGCAATCTTTAGCTTAGACATGTAGTCAGTGTCTATGGGTACTAACCATTGCTCTAGGGAGAAGGGTAAACCATTATTCCATGCATTTGAAAGTATGGGGATAAAAATTAGTCACATAAATAATTACAATATAAGTTCACAATCACATTGTAAGTGGTGCACATGGACTTTCGTGCAAGCATCTGGAAGAGAATGCTTAAAACTCTATCAGGAATCCATGAAGCCTTCACATGAAAAATAGCATTTGAGTAGAGTTCTAAAAGTTGAGGAGGGATTTACCAGGTAGGGAATGAATTGAAGGTCTTGTGTTTAGAGGGACTCCTGGGGACAAAATTGTATCAGAACATGATCCAGTGACAAGGATAGTAGTATGTTACATAAGGAGAAGAGTTTGTTGGCAAATGAGGATGAAAAGGTTTATAAAATTCAGGACTCAAGAACCTTAAAGCATGCTGTAATGACTAGAGTTTTATGTGAGGAGCTATGGAGAGTCCTGAAGGATTTTAAGCAAGGTAGTAGCACATTTTGTGTTAAAAATGTAATCCTAAAGCTAAGCCCATAATCAGAAATTGGGAAAATATGAGTTTGTTTACAAAGAGATAAAGGATGCACCCTTTTATCAAAGACAAAATAATTACAAAAAGATAGGTTGATGCAAGGGCTCACAGAAGGATCTCAGGAAGTAGAGGTCCGAAGGATATGACCAATTGAAATCCCTTCTCTCCACCCTCTTTGAAGGAACTATTTTGGATTTTTGGGCCACATTTGTAAACTTGCATCCAAACCCTGAACCCAATAAGCCACTTTCTCTGAGGCTAGTGTATGGCTCGGTCAGCACCTTACCGCGGCTGCAACCCCTTCCTCAATGCTGAGGTGACAACTGGCCAGCTCCTCCTCTCTCCTCTTACATTCTTCCTCCCTGACTCCCAGTCTCTTTTCCTTTTTAGCTGGGGTCCCCTCCTCTGCAGATCTCTCCCTTGTTCTTCTATATTAATTGCTGAGATTCTGTGCTGTGGGAGGCAGCTGTTAACAAAAGATTAGCCCTTTTTACAGGGGGGAGGCGATTAAAAAAGGAGAGATTTTTGTTTTTTTAGACAGATGAAAGAAAGCCCAAGGAGATGTGTATTTGACCCTCCAACATGTTTCTTCAAGCTTCCCGCAGCAGTTCTTAAAGGCGCTTCCAAAGGAAGGCTTTATGAATGCAAAATGAAGTCAGTGCCTTGTGCTTGCTTCAGAAGAAAGGGAAAACGGGTCTTTTATAGACAATATTTCCTTTATGGCTCATGCCGCTCCCCTGCCCCAGTGCTGCTGCACCACTTCAGACGCCTGCTCGACCTTCTCAAGGTCACTCCACTCAGCAGGCTCCCGGTGCCTCTCCCAGGGACCAGCGGAGAAGCTGAAAGGGCCTGGTTTTGTTTTCTGTTTCTCCTCAGTCACAGTAAAGTCCTTGCCCGGGGCAGAAACACCTGAAGTTCCCAGCAGGGTGGTCCCAGTTAACTACCTTGGGACTCGTGCACCTCTGCATGGAAGACAGCTCAAAGGCTGCTCCTGTCTCCAAGTCCCCTCCAACACCCCTTTGTACCATAGATACGGGCACTCGGGGGAACTTGACTGAGGACTCAAAGAGCAAACCGGTAAGTGTCCATTCTCAACCTCCATTATGCATGCTCCTTCCTTCTTCTGCTTCCCAAATAAGTTTTTGGTGCTAATACTTTGCAATCTTTTTTTTTTTTTTTTTTTGAGTTGGAGTCTCACTCTGTCGCCTAGACTGGAGTGAAGTGGCCGCTACCGGCCACCGCAGCCTCGACTTGCTGGGCTCCGGTGATCCTTCTGCCTCAGCCTTCCAAGTAGCTGGAACTACAGGCGCGCTACCACGCCCAGCTAATTTTTGATTTATGTAGAGATGAGGTCTCGCAAAGTTGCACAGGCGGGTCTCGAACCCTCAGGCTTAGGCAATCCACTCACCTCAGCCTCCCAAAGGCGTGGGATTACAGGCTGAGCCACCGAGTCTGGCTATACTTTGCAATCTTGACTATATTTCACTTCACAGTTAGTATTTGGCTGTACACCTGCCTCCAGTTGTGTGCCAACATCAGTGATTTCTGTCATGGCTTATGTGTCACCAGTTGGTGAGGACAATGCTCCTCTTCTGCTGGTCCTGAATGCTTTGGAGGATACAGATAATGTCTTAGTCACCCTGCATCTGCTGCAGTCTCTGCCTGGCACTGTGCTTGACACAGCATTGACACTCACCACATGCTGCCTTGTTTCTTTTGTTTTTCCCAAAGGTAATTTCCAATGCTTCAGGTGAATCTGCTTTGGGATGATGATAGAATCCCACTGGGGCACTTTTCTTGTTGAATGAATTGCTCACCCACCACTGGAAAATAAAGTCAGGTTTGGAGCAGTCAGTCCTGTCTCAGCTGGGAGTCCAGGAAGCCCTGTGGGAAGACTGTCCAAGGAAGTATTTCTGACCATGTGACTCCTCTCCCTCCACAAAGGCAGGATGGCATCCCTGCCAAAATTCTGTAGATGAATCTGGATGCTGGTGTGTCTGCAGGGTGGAGTGATTTAGCTGAGAATATGAGAAAACAGTGAAAACAAACTTGGGCTTGAGTTCGAATCATTTTGTGCCCAAAGTGGTATGGCTTTGGTCAAGGCATTTACCACCTCGGAGCCCCAGTTTCTTCATCTGCACAATGGAAATTTTCTTTCTCTTCAGAAGTCTAGGAATTTCATAACTACCTCTCTTGTAGCTCTCACTACTTTCTAATGGATGTAAGCTTCTTGCAGGCAGGAATGGGATTTGCTCATCTCAGTATATATTTTACACAAATGAGCAAGAGGAAGACAGGCATTTTGTCTCCCTCTTTTGGCAGTGGAGGATGCTTCCAGAAACTGTTTGGACATTCCCAGGCCTGAGCAATCTTTTCTCGCAGTCTGCAGAACACTGAGTGACCCAATGATTAATAATGGGCTTTTAGTTTAGGGGAGGCCTGGAAATGCCCATTAAGGGGGGCATTGAGGCATTGCACATTAATCCTAAACATTTCCCCTTAAACCTAAATGAAATAACTAACTGTTGCATAATTCAATAAGAAGCCCTGGCTGGGGGCCGCACTACTTTCAGAGTAACCAGTGAATAAGTACCATCCACGAAACTATTAAGTTAATTTAAAATCCTGACAATTTAGCACCACTCTGGTGAGATAAGAACCATTTATTAAAAGGCACAGTTCATTAACCCAAATGCTACTGGCACATTTGCTCTGAGGAAAGGGCGGGTCCAAACCTCATCAGAAAGCATCTTCTCTCCCTGCCCAGGAGCCAGCCCTGTTCGAGCTGTGAGGCAGGAAACCCCCCGCGGGAAAGACTGTCCAGGGAAGTGACTCCTTCCCCTTCACATCCATTCATAGGGATGACTCGCTAGTATTTGAGTTAAGGCAGGAAGTATGACAAAGTCAGAGTGGAGAGCAGAGAAGGGACTGGAAGCGCTTGTGTTCTGCTTTCTAGCATCTCTCCTGCTCTTCTCTTCCCCTGGTGGCTCTGTCCCCTTCCCCTGAGCCTAAGGAATATTTCCCACGTACATTTTACATGTTCCCTCTTTGTCCTTGGTCACTGGGTTTCTGAGTCTGCAGACTGGGTGCTGCTATAAACTATTTCACAATTCCACCAGGCGCTGCTTTCCAGGGCATTGTATGCAACCCTTGTATACAAAATGACAAGCAAAGGACAGCACCAGCACACAGGGCTGTCTTTGTGACACTGTTTTTTTCTGGCCATATTACAGATCTGCTTAGGATGAAAACTCACTGAATCCCATGGAAGACCCATTGAGTCACCAAGGTCCTGTCCTGAGAGCCTTGGATTTTTTTTTCTTTTTTAAAAAATCCAGTCTTATAATTATTCTCCAGAGACCCTCAGGCCACAGAAAGTGGTGTGGGCCTGATTCTGGGATCAAGAAAATATTGAGTCAGTGCCTGCAGGTTGAGATAGATGTGGGTCTTAAATATTTAAAACATAAATATTATTCTATCCTCTTAACTGTGAAAAGTGAATATCTTAACTTTCTAAGTTGTTTTAATCAACTTGAAAACAGATTCGATGTGAACTAATGTAACAATTGACGTTTACATGAGGATGGCATCTTTACCTGTGGTCTTTGCAGCTGCTCAATGAATTTAGTTATGCATGTACATCTATGCATTTTCCTAGAGGACATGTGTGCACTCTGGGAGTAGGGAAAGAGCTTTCTCCCCTTCCAAAAGCAATATTCAGTAGTACCTTCTTATCTGTGTTTTCAGCTATCTATAGTCAACTTGGTCCAAAAACAGGAGAGTGTAGTATATTAAGATATTTTGGGAGAGAGAGAGAGAGTGAGAGTGAAAGAGAAAAGAGAGAGAGAGAGAGATCGATCACATTCACAGAACTTTTATTATAATATACTGTTATCATTGTTCTATTTTATTATTAGTCATAGTTGCTAATCTCTTATTGTGCCTAATTTGGAAATTAAACGTTATCATAGATGTGTATGTATAGGAAAAAGCATAGCATATATAGGGTTTGGTACTACTCGTAGTTTCAGGCATCCACTGGGGGTCTTGAAACATATTCTCTGCAGGTAAGTGGGGACTACTGTAGTGAGATCTCCTTTGTGGAGAAATATTTGTTTGAATAAATTATTTCATTGACTTCATAAAACCCCCCAGAGAGATAAGAATTTCCCTATGGCCACTATACAAACAAAGGACCAGAGGATAAATTAGGTTAAACAACTTGTCCCAATTTTCACATAGACGAGAGGTATATTTCATGTCCTGGAGGGATGATACCATTCTTACATTCAGAGACACTAATTTCCTAAAAAAAAGAAAAAAGGTAAATTTTCTTTCCCTCTTTAGTCTTGGTATTATCAAGCAATTATCTACTTCTTACTTGATACTACCGTAAGTCATAAAGATACAGTGATGAATGAGAGAGTCCTCTCTTTTGAGGAAATAAACAACACACAAGTAAACAAGCTAACAAAATAGTTGTAGAAAGTTTCAGGAAGTTACACAAAATATGTGACAGAGAAGGACTGGGCACACTTACATAGGGTGGAAGAGAAAGACCTCCCCGAGATTTAAACTATGGAAAGCAGCCAGCAGCAGATACTCTGGAGGGAAAACATTCCAAGAAGAAAAGAAAGACATGGCAAATGTGAAGTCCCTGAAATAAGACTAAACTTGGCAAGTTTAAGAATGAGAAGGAGGAACAGGGTTACTGGAGCAAACTCATTGATGAAGATGGAAATATGTGAAGGTCTCTCAGAGGTAGGAAGGGTCAAAAGACTTCAGAGGAGGAGAGTGGATATCAGTCTAAGTATACAAGTGGAGTGACAAAATCAGACACATGCTTGGAAGGTATGTAGACTGCTGTTTAAAGAATGGGTTGTAGGAGGCGTGAGGTAAAGGATGGGTTGAATATGTGGAAACAGCAAACCCAACAGGATGCTTCTGGACTAATTGAGGCAAGACATCATGATGCCTTGGACAAAGGCACTGGAGCAAAGGGGAACACATATCAATGGGAGATATGTTTTGCAGGTAGAAATAACAAGAAAAATGCTGACAGATTTGATGTTGGGGTAAAGACAGGGGAAGGACAAGGATATTTCCTGTGCTTTGGGCTTTAGCACTGTGTTTAGAAGTGTGCACTTAACTGAGTTAGGGGACACTCAGGGAAGAACATCCTCCCAATGGGGTAGAAGACGGTGAAATAACAAGTTCCATTTGAAACATGTATTTTATCACATAGCAGAAGTAATCTATTCTAAGATGTACAATTAGCTTAAGTACTACCAACAAAGGCTGGGGGGGGACACTTTCAACTGGTCATAGCAACCTCTCTTGATTTGAAGTCTTGCTATTTTAAGGGATTTGGCAATTTCCCCTGCCATAGGTTGAAATGTGACAGGCAACATTTCATGTATCTCAACAACAAACATTGTCAGCTGTGGGCATTCTTTCTATCTTTGGTCCCATAAAGCGCTTAATTGTTATTTTGCACGAGAATACGGTATTGTGGTCATTCTTCCACAGACAAATATGTACTTTCCTATTATCAAATTTACACCCCGCTGTTCTGTTTCCATGCGTTTTCTATGTATGTGATAATTTTTATTTCAATGGTGAATCATTGTGTGACTCAAAGAATCATTTTTTTGAAAGAATTTTAAATGGCAATTAACCCTAACACATGTAGTACCAACAATGCCTATCACTCAACAAAGTGAGGAAAAATGTGACTAAGTCCGTGCAAGTATAGGAAATGGTAACTAAACCTCTCCACTTGGCAGACAGAGATTATGAGATGCCATTGATTGTATGTGTTAGGTGTGTCTCAATCTCAGAAATAAGAAAATGTGAGAAAATATTGGTAACAGAATGGACAAAATGATACAAGTTTGAGAAGTCTTTATAAATCTGGTGTTTATGGGCAAGGTCTTGGTGGAGATACAGATTTTGTAGTCACAGTATACAGAGGTTATAGAAATAATCGTACTGGATGAAATCACTCAAAAAAGTAAATTGATGGAGGAAATGCCTGAAGACCAGGCCCTTGGCAATCCAGCATGTATGATAACACAGAGGAGATGGCAGCAGCAAAAGAGACAGTAAAAGAATGTTTAGTGAGGTAGGAAGAAACCCAGAAGGATGTGATGTTGGGGAAATCAAGAGGAACAATGAAAAAAAGGAAGAAATAAAGGGAGGGAGGAAGGGTGGAAAGGAGGAAGGGAGGAAGAAAGAATCAACTATGCCAACTGTGACTGTGAGGTAAATTAAAGATTGGAAATTGACGACTGTATTTGACAACATAAATGTTGCTGATATCCTGGATGACAGTTGTTTTAGTGGAGTGGTATGGACCAATGCCAGACTGGAGAGTTGAAGAGTGAGTGTTGAAAAGTGAAGGGAGTAAAAAAAAGATCATTCTTTTGAGAAGCTTTACTGGGAAGAGTAGCCGAAAAATGTGTCTGTAGCTGAAGGAAGTTGTGAAGTCAAGAGAGGCTGTTGATGTTATAGCTTTTGTTTTAAGTACAGGAGATACTAGAGGAGCTTTGTGTGCTGATGAACCAGTGGAGAGGGAAAAAAATGATGTAGAAGAAAGAGGAAGATAATTGCAAGATTGCAGTCCTTGGAGGGAGAGGGTAGAGGCCACAGAGCATAAATTGAGAAGTTGAACTCTGAAATGAGAAGGGATATTTTTCCATTGTAACAGGAGTGAAGTATTGGTCTCCAAATGAGAGGCAAGTGTATTGGGAATTTGGTATCTGGAAGATAAGTTAGTTCCTGATTGCTTCTATTTCCTCAATGAAATATGAGTCACTCACCACAAATGGGAATAAGAAGATTTTTGGATGACTATAAACGTTTTGAGGAGAAGGGAGAAGATATAAGTTGGATGTCTCTAAGGAAAGAAAAGCAAGCCTCCTAGGAATGCACGTTGGGATCCCCGGGCAGTGGTAAATACCCATTTACATTTTGTTACTCTGAGATTTTAAAATGACACTGGATCACATCCTTTTTTTTTTAATTTCCAGCAATATCTAGAACTCTACAGGTTCAGGATCAGAGAAAGTGGGTAGGTGGTTTCAAACAGACTTAAAATTTTGCCAGAAAAATACAACAGAAAAAAGGGAACCAGGGAGTTGAGGATGCTTGTGAGAGTGATCATAGGACCAAAGCATCTATACCAAGTAAGGTGTGAAGTGAAAATAAGAGAGATGAAAAACTGGGGGATCTGTGTTGTAGGTGATGTGTTTCCTTGATGAGCCATTACTCCCTCCATTGAGTGTCTCCTTATTTTACACAGCAGGGACAGACACTTCCAGCACAAAGAGGGTATACCTGAGATTGGGTTGTAAGCAAACAGTATTTCTTATCAGGTAACAATGGCAATCCAGGTGGTCTAAAGGGCTCAGAATGTGGAAGAAGTTGTAACTGGGTTGGTTGGCATTTCTTTTTATGCAGTCCAAACTTTTCCTACTATAATTAAATTGGATTTCGACTTCTTTAGTCCCCGAAGCCTAATGAAGAACAGCTGCTTGTCATCCACATGGAGTATCTTTTATTTTAATTGTGAACTTTATTAAGTCACCCCTTAACTTTTTTTCTCCTGCTGAACAATGCTATTTCCTCATGACAGTCCTCATAGGCCCTATGATGTGGCCCTTTGATCACTTCCATCGAGCGCCTCTGGGGTACTACAGCAGATGCTATAAAAGTCTAATAAGAGTTCTGATAAAGATTCGATAGTTCTCGTATGGCCAGAGGATATCTCGTTCTGCCTGTACTTTTTATCCTGGATTTTATGCTTTGTTTTAATAATTTCTTTTTAGATACCAGCATTCTCTCCAGGCTTATGTTCTGCCTATCTTTCCCTCCTATGTGGCCATGCACTGGGAGCTAATTGATGAGCTTGGATCTCCCAATTGGTTTGCGCTTTCCAATAGTTCCTATTAATGTGGCCCATCTTCTATGTGACTTCTTTTTGTCCCCTTAGTTTCCTGTTTCTTTGACCTACCCAGGGGAATTCTTCTGCCAAACCGCATTTGGCCACCAGGCAAGCAGAATCCTTCAACATTTGAGTTTGTTTTCCCTGTGACTTAGTTTCCCTTCTTTGGGAAGAGAAGAAATGATCTCCACTGACCATTCTCTTCTGAATGCCTCAGTGTAAGTTGTGACTCCTAGAGATGTTCTTGTGTACAGTGCTGAGTATTGAAACAGAGATCACAATAATTGACATGTGATTTTCATGGTATTGCATCCATAGCATTATCTTGGAATCTAATCTATGCTTAGGGCTTTGTGAAGTCAAATGCTCACATTCACCTAAATCAATGAAGACCCTTTACCCAGTTCCTGCCAGCTGTCTTTTCAAAATTGTCACTAAAACCAGAAACAATCTTATTATAACTCCCAGCTAACAGGGCATGCTATTCCATTGGATCAGGGTGCCTTTTGCCAAGACTCTGATGACTGAGCAAGACGTGATTAACAGTCACTCCTGCATCCATAACTAAGAGACCAAGCAGCGGCCGTTAGTTACAGTTTAGTCTCTCTCTTGGTGAAGCTCCTAGTTTAAAAAACACATGTACACACATATATACAAATATCTCCAGCAACCTGACTCAGATAATGATGAGAATAATTATGGGTAATGAAGAAGTTTTTGATGATAAAATATATCTGAAGGAAATTCCTTCAGTTTACCATTTTTATATGTCTCAAGTAGAACATTTTTTTCAAATTCTCAATATCCTCAGGGAGGAGAAAGACAGTAGGCATGAAGGATATGCAATGGAAGACAGAGAAAGAAGTAAGCACTACTAGCACATCTGGATATCAGAAATTAAAATAATGCCAATTTATCGAATACTTACTATATGAGGAGGAACCCCCAAATCCCAGAAATTGTTTATAAAATATTGTGTATTTATTCTTACATGTTCAAAACTCAGTCAACTTCAAAGTACTCTTCATTTGATGCAGTATATATACAGAGATGCTTTTTCTATTGCTCAAAACGATTGTCAGTTTTGATTCCTTTTAGTGCTTCTGCCATTTTTTGTTTCACCTCTTCCACATCAGCAAAATGTTTTCCTTTGAGGACCTTTTTTTCATCCAAGGAAACAAACAAACAAAAAGTTCCTCAGGGAGATGTCAGGTGAATAGGGAGGGTGGGGCATGGAAGTCATGACTTTTTTGTTCAAAAACTGCTGAATTCTCAGTACCATGTAGGTAAGTGAATTGTCATGGTGGAAAAACCAGTCACCTGTTTGCCACAACTTGGACATTTCTTCTGCAAATCGTGACAGGACCTACTCAAAACATCCAAATAAAAACTTTGGTTGACCATTTGATCTGGAGGAACAAATTCCAAGTGTACCACACTATCCAAAAGACAATTCTGTTTTCTGGGGGGGTTCCTCCCTCATATAGCAAGCACAATCATCTATTACTTCATGCATCCTTGTAAGAACATTAAGAGAACAGTATTATAGCTTCATTTAATAAGGTTAAATAATTTATTTGGGTCATACAACCAGTAGAGGGCCCATCAGGGATTTAAAACTTTGCCTACTTATTTTCAAAATCTGTGTTTTAACCAAAGAAAACAATTAAGAAGAGATATTCCAATAGCCTACCCTGACAAAACACACTTTCTCAAATGCTACAGATTGCTTGATGGAATTTGGACCTTTGGTGGGATTAGGTAAAGCTAGATGACCTGGGAGTTTATTCCTTGTGTGGCATGGGTATGCTTTATAAGACCTATACGATTTTTAAATAAAAGGCAAAATATTTTTAGCTTTTGGAATTCTAAAATATAGAATTCTATCTCTATCTTTTTCTCTTCCACTTCCCCTATCACTTTTTCTCTCTATCTGCCTGGAAGTTTTTGTCTGACTCAATGCATGCCTCACTCTTTTTTCTATTTCTGTGGAAAAGAAGGAACAGACTGTTAGGGAGATTCAGTATCAGACTCCAGAAACTTAAAAGACCCAGAGTTAGACCCAGAGGTAGAGGAAAAAGAATCTGCTTTTATTCAGTGCTCAAGGAAGAAAAAGAGACGAAATAATAAAGAACACATGTCCTAGATTTTCTAGAACATTCCTTATTTCAAATGCTTTGATATGTTGTGAACATAAGCAAATCTACACTTGTTGGAACTTAGGCACCAAGTTACAGTTTAATACATAGGGTTTCTTTGTGAAAAGAGAAACTTTAGATTTTCTTCTCTAGTATTCTTCCTGGTTACCAGATTCAGAAAGCAAGAAGGACAACAACGTGTTCCATGTCCACAAAGCACCAACACATTTACATCTATTCTGGAATTTAATCATCAAAGTCATATTTTAGTTGACAAAACCAAAGCTGAGAAAATAAATACACTGATCAAGGTAATTTATTAAGTTGTAGAATCAGGATTCAAACCAAGGTCTCTCTATTTCTAAAGCCCATGATTTTGACTCTCACTACAGGAATTTAAAATGGAGACATGGCCCAGGAATAAAGAATGTGCATTTGGATAGAGTTTCTCTGGTGCTTTGTGTTTCAGAAGATGAGCATGGTCTTCAGCACGGAGATAAAAGCCCCAACACTGAGTCCTCCAAAAGCTAGTGGTAACAGAAATCGAGCTGCAATTGTTTCAGGACAACAGGCAAACTAAGGGGACATTAGAGAGAAGGGACAGGTGACAATCTATTGAAAAATAGTAGAGATTATTGAGAAGGGACAATCTATTCATCTATAGCTTTCTCATTCTGCAATACTTTCAGTTTTACAGGGACTCCTTGTAGCATCCCTATGCTGGTTGGGGGATGGGCAGGGTGGCTAGATATCTAGTTTTCTTCCATTACTGCAACATGCTGCTAGTCAATGATGAGCTGTGTTTGGGCCATCAGTTTCCAAATACAGGATATATTAGAATAAACCTCATGAAAATGATGTTTTTGTACTCAAAATGGTTAAATATTAGCAGTTTCATGGGGTCCGATCTAATACTATAACCGTGTTCTTCGAATAGTTCTTTTTCTAGTCATGTCAGAACACAGATCCCTGGTCAAAAGAAGTTACTGCCTTGGTAACCACCCGTTAACTTCTAGGCAAGTGGAAGAGCCATCTCAATGATTCTGGATAGCTAGCCAGTAAACAGGAGGGTGCCAGGAATTCTCTATTGTATCTCTTTCTGTAATTGGCCTTGAATGGGTAATAAGAATTAGGACAAGAGCTGACCACATAAGGACCATGACTTGCCTTATCACACTTCTTCTCAAATGTCTGAGGACACTGGGTGAAAGGGGCTCCATGTGCCGAGTGCAAGAGTATAGCATTGGCGACTAAGCTTCTAGGGTTCAAACCCCTGCCATATTACTTAGTTTTTGCGTCAAATGAATTTCTGTCCTCTTTAGTCTTTTCATCTATGGAATTATTACAAATATAGCAATGTCATAAAAATGAACAGAAATAATGTATACATAGCAATTATGATTGTACCTAGCTCCTAGTAGGCAGTCAGCAAATCTAAATTACTATTATTGTTGGAGACTATCTTTTAAGGTTGTAAAGCCCCAAAGTCTGTACCTCAAACTCACTGCAGGATTGTTCCAGTTCTCAGTGTTCAGAATAGTGACTCCATTTCTTGTCTATCTCTCTAGCTATCCCTGTAAATTAAGGAGGGCAGAAGAGGTTCAAAGAGAAATAATTGTGCTCCCCCTGGGTTCTAGCTTGGAATGAACATCCTGGCAGAAAACAAAGGATGCCTTCTTTTTAGAGAGCAATGTATCCTAGTTTAGGGTGCAAGGTGAAAAGGGGGTTTTAATAGGGGTTCAGGATATATACGCATATTAAGTGTTGTTGCCAGCTGTAATGCATCTTTCTCAGCATGTACTGTACTACTCATGTTGCTTCTGAATACATGTGGATGTGCTGTGTTTAATTGAATACACATTGTTTTTCTAACTAGATTTATAGCAGTTTTATTATAATTTTTTTCAATCATGGGGTACTAAAAATAAAATTAATTTTATGAAATTTTTAAGCCCTTTATTAGAAATTCTGAGAATCACTATATAATGGAAGAAATGTGAAATCAAGAGACAAAAGACCTGAGTTTTGGTCTGAGATTTGCTATTCTGACTTTGGGACTTGGAGTCACTTTGTTTCTCTGTACCTCAGTTTCTCCTGAGTAAAATATGAGTATTGGTGGTAATAGGATTTCGAGTGATCTGGTCTAAGAAAATAATCATAAAACTGGAATAAGGCCATGATAATGGAGATGTTCACTGTAATGTTATTTATGACAGCAAAAAATTAGAACAACATAAATGTCCAAACATAGGGTAATGGTACTGTACATCTACTTGATGTAATATAATGAAACCAATTAAAATGATGTTCTCTAATACTATGTAACGACATGGAAATTTGCTTCTGATCTATTATTAAAATTAAAAAATGAGATATAAATGATATGATTATAACTATATAATAAAAGCCATGGCAGAGAATAAGAAAAAATTAGAAAGAAATACATTAAATGTAATTGTGCATGAGTGACTTTAAATCTTTTTAAAACTACTTTTGTATGGTTCCCAAATTATATTTAATAAGAATGCATTACTTAAACTAAACAAAATACATCAATAATAATCAGCTGAGAGTGTTGGGTTAAATGTTTTCCAAAGCCCTTTCAATACTAAAATCCAACTGCTGTCATGAAGAGTTGAAGATATAATAGATTCATGAAAGCCCTTTCAAACGTGTACAGTGTCGCATGATTACAAGGTCTTATTGTTATTAAGTCAGTACCAAGCAAAAACCAACACAAATCCACTAATAGGGAAAAAGCAGCCAGATGAGAAAGAGGCAGATGACACATGCTCACTTGCTGTTAGAGCTCTTTTTGGCCAGAGTATTTTTGATGCAACCTTTGGAAGAATGAATTTTACACAGCTTTTTGACATGCAGTCCTCTCTGCCCTTTGTACTGACATAATTGTCAAGCAGATTTTAGTGCATTCTCAAGTGAAGGGCAGACAGATGGCCGAAGTCCAGCTTGGGGACTTGTGTCTACTTAGAGTACCAGTGATGCTCTGCAGGGAAGGGGAAGCTGACTATGACTATGCCTGTAAGAAAAGGGGACAGGTATGAAGACTGAAAAAGACAAGGCATAGCTGGAGAACTTTCTCAAAGAAAAATCAAGGAAGCCTATTCATACATCCTAATGCTGAAGGAAACTTAAACACAACTAGGGATCAACCCTGGAAAGGAGGTTGTCAGCTCAAATCATAGGTAGCTAGTTATGACTCATAGCACAACAGGAACAACTGCTAGGGCATGTCTTTATTCCATTCGAGGTATATAACCTCATCCCCACCCAAAGGACGCTGGGGGGTGTAGACAAAACACATTAATGTGATACAAAACTAAAAGCTGGGCTTAAATTCATGAAATTTAGGTTTGACTTGTGACCCTGCAATCTACAAACTACAGCAACCTTGGACGAGCCACTTCAAGCTTCCGTTTACCCATGTGTAAGTTTAATATACTTTAGAGGAATATTTTAAAAGATTAAAGAATACAGTTGATTGAAGTACTTGGCACCTACAGGCCCTGATGGGGCCTCTCAGATTAATATGCGAATTTGAAGCAGGCTTGAAGAAATAAATGCAAGTATATGGTTCCAAATGTCTAGCATGAAGATGAGTAGTACCAAGAAAAATCATACAATTCGCCAAAAATAAATTAAATTCCTCTTCTGTTTTTGTTTGCTTTTGTTAGAGCCCTAAACTCTGGAGCACGTCAGTTGACAAGGGAAATGTAAGAGCTCTGATGGTCAAAAAGGGACCAGTTTTTCCCGGTTAGGCCTGAGTCACAGCATGGCTCCCTGAGAAGGCTCATAAGCAAGCAGTAAAATCACAGGATTTACTAGGCAAGAGGATATGAAGTCTTAAAAGAAATGAAGTTCAGAGAGGTGAAGTAAGCAGCTCAGAGTTGCACAGTTAATACATAACAGACCTGGTGTTCAAATTTATGTTACCATTCCCAATTTAACATTCTTTCACCATATATATTTTGATGATTCAAAATATTATTTTCTGTACATGCAACAGACCTGGGGGGTTGAAGGCACACACATATGTGGGGATGGAGGCTGCTGGCACACAGCTGTAGATGAGATCAAGATATTTCTAGAAAAGTGGCAGAGAAAGGCAAGAAATTGTACTGATACTGACACCTTGCACTGAGAATGGTTTTAAAAGTTTAGTATGATTTCAATGCCACTAAATTTTTATAGCTTTAGCCCTTCTCATTGGGCAGGACAGATATGGCCCCCATTTTGTAGATGAGGAGGGAGGTTGAGTGTTTTGCTCAAAGTCTTATAGCCCGTCAGTGGCAAACAGGGAGCAAGGTGCCAGCTCTCTTGAAAGGAAGGGAGGCAATCATTTATATACCCCCCTTTTATCTGCTCCTCTTTAGCATATTCTTGAGTGTTGAGAAATCACATGGACATTCTAGCCTCAGCTTAGATCTGGAACCCTTTAAGCCCCATCATCTTAAGAGCTACAGAACCACAACAAGACATTGGATCTTAGTGAGTAAATCAGAAACTTCTCACAGGTGGTTGTTGTTGCTTGAGCCCTGGGATTCCAAAGATATTGGAGTATGCTTATTTGTCCAGAACTTTAAGCCGTTGGGCATTTTTAAAAAAGATAACTCTAGGCAACCAAAGAACAAACTGGGTTGACATCTGGTAGTGAGGACAGGGGTCAGAGGAGAAAAGAGCAGAGGAAATCAACCAGACTTTATCAACTCCACCACACCATTCCCAGGCGGGCAGCGTGGAGACACCAGCCACTTTTCCCTTTACAGTTTTAACTAAAAGAAGCATTATAGAGGTGAATTAACATTTAAAAAGAATGTAAAAACTCAGAGCTGTTCTAATGATGATTAATGGAGAGCTATAAGGGGGCCATGACCTGCTAGTGTCATTAAATGGATTGGCAGGTTTCTGAGCATTAATTATAAATAGCCACAGGAGTTCTCCTGCTTAACAGAATGATGATAAATCCAAGTCTCTGAGAGAGAAGAAGAAAGGGAAGCAAAAAGCAGAAAAAAGTTTGCATGTGAGTGTCTGCCAGTGTGTTGTGGGGAACAAGACAGAGAGTGTGAGAGCAGAGGGAATGAGATAAATGATAAATTAGACCCTGCCAGTCAATCACATTTTCTAAATGTTTTATGTCCCAAAAGCTATAAAAGCAATATTCCTCTCTGCCCTTATTGGAACCATTTCTGTTCAGCAATCACATCAGTTTCCTTGGGGATTTCAATTGAAATGTGCTTTGCCTTTTCTTTTTATATTTACTCTCCAGCCTGTGACCAAGGAAGGGTCAGAGTCCGCATACAAATGGGCAGGACAGAGACCCAGTGACCAGAAGAGGTGGCGGGGGGAGTGAGAGGTGCTGGCGGGGGCCATGTGGAGGGGGCCCACAGCTCCCACTGCCATCTTGGCAAAGTAAACCACAGTAGGGGGATTTTGTTTCCCACCCTAGGATGGCCTCAAAGAAAGGTCCGGTGCCTAACACCGTAGCTGTGAGGGCTCAACAAAACCTCTGCTGATTCAATAGACTACATGGGCCATGAGGGAAAAGAAAAAAAAAAAGATTTTTTTTTGGCTTGTTTTAGTCACTGCTTCAGTCCCAGAATCTAGAACAGTGCCTTGTGTTGACATCCTGAAATATTTGTTGAATGAATGAGTGAAGGGACCAATTTATCCATGATTAAGAGTACATACAGGCCTCATTTCAGAACCTGAGGTTTATGTAGAGACACCTGTGTTTAGCAGAGTCTCTCAGAAGACGGGCATTCAGTTGATGAACACACCCCTTCTTCCTAGACAAAACGCATCGGCCCTGGAGTGATAGGATGCTGGCTTTTTTCCTAGCCTGCTCTTTGAAAACAACCTCAGATTCACTGCATGTCAGAGCCGGAAAGTCTTCTTCACATGAGAACCCAGAGAGATGAAGGAATGGCTCCAAAGTCACTCAACCAACAATTAGTTGAAGAATCAAGCCTGAGTCCCTTCTAGTCTTCTCTCCACTTTACATACGGCCTCTCTCCTTCTCCCTTTCACTTCCCAACAGGTGAGCCAAGCAACCTCAGCCAGAGAATGGGGCCTTCTGTCAAGTGAAAGACTGGGGACCAGGTATGGGCAGCTCTCCCTGAGAGACCCTCTACGGGTGGCCAGGGTTCTTTGGGTCTTGGCTGTTACTTGCAGGAAAGAAGAGATGAAGAAGGAGGGTAGGTAGGGAGAGAAATGAGAGTGGTCAGGGAGAAGGAAGGAAAGAAAGAAGTCCCAAGCCAGGATTGCGAATAATGGATACTCCTGGATGATGTTGTATTTTTTGTGTCATTCCTTTTCAAGACTTTCCACTGTAAGTCATTATTTCAGCTGATTGGAAAATCGTGTTGAAAGACCTGCTTCTCCGGTACAATTTTCTTCATATCCTATTAGTTGCAATACAATTACAGAGAATACATCAATTCCTGGCCTGCCTGCTGTTGCTGCCAGAGCCGCCTATTAAAAAGCGGCCTTATTAATGGAATTGTACATCTAGGATTAATCGGCTTGCGTTGGCCATTTACATTTCTCATTCCACAAGCACTTTTGTTTGCTTAATAGGCTGAAGGAGGTAGGAAATGACACAACAAAAGCCTCTCCCAATTGCCACGCGTATCACTGGTGGATTTAATATCCCCTTCCTTCTTTCATCCTCAAGTGCTGCTCGGGGATAAGATCTGGCACATGCCACGAGGGAAAAGTGAAGCTGCAGCGTAACAGCGATTGGTGGGGAAGAGGAAGGAAGGAGGGTGGAGAGGGGCTGAGCCAGAGGAAAAAGCATAGGCCCTTGTTCTCTGCTCACTCTGGGAGGTGAGGGTGGGAGGGTAGCACAGGGGGCAAAGAACCAGGAAAGTAGGACCCAGGATGCGCAGAGGAAGGGGAGAGAGGGGATCACCCTGAGCTAATGGAATGGATGTGATCTCACTCTAGCCTGTGAGTGGCTTCTGCAGATCATCCTTTATCCAGGACTAGGTGGTGATCCCAGTTGGACCCCTCCCTTCCATCTACCCATTCCTCCATACTTCCCAATTGCAGTTCAGGATTAGTACATTCCAAGTTCCTCTATTCCTATACCAAGCAAAGCATTATATGCATGAAGACCTTGTGTGGGGTGGTGAGGGAGATCACTTAGGCCCATGGGGCTTTCTTCTGGCATGGACTGACATGACAGTTTGGGGGGTCCTCTTCAGAGTTTCGGGCACAAATTAAGAGCAGGGTCCTCCAGCTCACTGGATTCCAGGTGCCTGTCTCTGCAGCAGCAGTCAGCCTAGGAGAGGGTGTCAGAGAAAGAGATCCCAGCCCACCTGAACAGGCCCAGCACGTGACCACTAATCCCCAACTGCAGGGGAGTGGTGCTGAAAGTAGAGTAGAAGGGAGGTGAGGGTGCCCCAGGCCTTCCCTCATGCACACATATCTGTCCTGCCCTCTGGAGTGTGTGGGTATGCTACCTTCAACCATATTTGTTTACCCCTTCATTAAAATAGATGAAATCCAGGGAGTTTCCTGGGGTATCAGAGAGAAGTAGGAACCCAGGGGGAAAGTTGCTTCAAAATAATAGACCTTGGGCTTCTTAATCAAATTCTTATCTCAAGCAGACTCAGCCTTCCAGCCTTTCAGAGCAGGACAGGGCATGGAGGAGGAGGGCATGAAGTTTCTGCCACTGGGTGGAGCTTCACCCTTAAAAGAACAGGCAACAGGTGTGGGGTCTGGTGAGGGAAGGGAGCAACTCCCCTTCAACCCTCCACGCGAGAGCTCATCAGCTTTTCCTGCTTTCTCTTCAACCTGCTCCAGGAAGCGACACTCATAAAGCCACATACTTCAAGAGGCTAGGCTTTATTGAATTTGCTTCTCCCTTTCCCCCGCCCCCACCCGTGAGCTAAGGAGGTCTGTGCAGGTGAGAAATGATAGACAGCAGAGGCATAGGAAGCCCAGACTCCCTACCAGCGAGGGGCTCTGTGGTTACACCAAGTGCTCCAGTCTCCAGGATGATAGCACCATGGCAGCAGAGTCAATGTATGTTGAAGCACTGTAATATAGTATGACTTTTTGCTTTAATGGAATTTTCCTAGACCACTAGGAAAAAAAGACTCCATTAACCACACTACAAAGGCCCCTACTTATTAGTATTTTAGAACAGTGGCAAAACATTTCTTGAATCTAATTATTGCTGACAAATATGAAAATTGAAATCAAAGTTAAATTTTCAGCTACAGTGCCTCATATGCCAGCCTTCTCTGACTTCAACTATTGCATCAACACATTTATTCTTCCAACAGTTTCAGCAGAAGGTTGGTTATTTTTCCTCTTCCCTAATACAGCCCTCTCTCCTCCAAGTCCCCCTACTCCCTCCCTGACTTGGACCCTATATATTTTGAAGCATTAAATCTGACATATTCATCTTGGTGGCTGGCACTAGGTAACTAACTTTATGTTTACCTGTCACAGATGCAGAAATGAGCTGAGCGGGGCGCTGAGGAACCTGCTTCTGTCTCCCGACCCTCTCCTCCCACCCCCAATCCTAGCCTTCTTTTTTTCAGATAAAAGTCATTTGACTGATCTCAAATTCCTCATGATATCAGGACAGAAAAAAAAAAAAGGACTTGTCAACACCTTTCTTTCTTTTCCCCTATTAAGCATACTGTAAAAATCAATCCCTTTTGTCACTCCACTCTGCTTGCGAGAATGTTTAATGGATGTCAAGGGAGCTAATGATCGCTGGTAGAAAATTCATTTTAGATTTGCTATTTATAAAGTACTCAGTACTCAGGTGGGAAATTAACATGAGGCAAGGAGTGGGGCGGGGAGGGCCCAGGCTGGCAGTAGAGAGCTGGGGCCCTGCCAGGCTGGCAGTTGCTTTGTGTAGGTGGCACCCAAAGCATCTGGGGACAGAAGCGCAAGTGGCAGAGAGGCCATGTGGAACTGTTCAAGAATATAGGCTCAGAAAACGCACAGACCTGGGCAATTTGGCCTTCCTGAGTCAAATTTTTTTCAGCAATAAAATAATATCTACAACACCTACCTCACAAGGTTGTCAAAAGATTAAATAAAATATCACATATAAAACATTTACCAGTGCCTGGCACATAGTACTAGTACATGTGTAATAAATGTTAAAATGTCTTTCCCCACAGCCCTGTGGTTAGGAAGAGCAGGACAGGGTGGGTCAGCACAGAATTGCTCCGGAATCTCCACTGGGACCGGCTGTGTGTGACTCACACACAGATCCACATGAGAACCCTGAGAGAGTGTTACCTGGGATCTACGGCACCCAGGTCATTGGATAAGCCAGTGGTTCTCAAGTTTGAGTTTGAGAACTCAAACCATCAGAACCACCTGGAGGACTTCTTTCTTTTTTTTTTTTTTTCTGAGTTGGAATCTCACTCTGTCGCCCAGGCTGGAGTGCAGTGGCACACTCACGGCCACTGTAGGCTCGACCTGCTGGGCTCAGGCCGTCCTTTTGCCTCAGCCTTCCAAGTAGCTGGAACTACAAGCACGCACCACTATGTCCGGCTAGTTTTTTGATTTATTGTAGAGATGAGGTCTTGCTAAGTTGCCCAGGCTGGTCTCGAACCCATGGGCTCAGGCAATCCTCTCACTTCAGCCTCCCAATGCTGGGATTATAGGCATGAGTCACTGCACCTGGCCCTGGAGGGTTTCCTAATCCACAGAATGCTAAGCCTCACACTGGATGTTCAGAGTCAGAGGACTGTGGTGGGGCTCAGAAACTGACATTGCTGAAAAGTGTCCAGGGGACAGTGATGCTGTTGGCCAGGGGCCACACTGTGAGCACAGCAGAGACACACAAATGAAAGTCTTCTTGAAATGCTGATGAGTTCCACCATCTCCTAGGCTTGTGTCATTCTTTTAGCCTCCCAGACAGAACAAGTCCTTCCCCATCCCTAACCTCAATCCAGTGTAGGATTCAGGATTTTGAAGCAAATTACGGAATGCTAGTTAATTCCCTCCCAAATTTTACATCACTTGCCAAACATAGGAAGCGAGTGCTGAGGTTACTTCTCTGGTTTGCTTCAGTGTGTAGCAGAGCCTCAGTTTCCCCTCCTTTTATGTGACTGGCTCCTCCAGTGCTCAGATGGGTCAACTTTGTGTCCCTCTCTCAACTCTCTCAAGTGGCACCTGGAACCCCAAATCAGAAAGCTCTGCACTGATCTGCCCCTCATCCTAGTCTCTCCTTTTCCTAGGCTTCCCTTGGATGATTCTCTGTTATATTTGGATTAACTGCAAATCTCCTTTGATTACTCACTCTCTGTTGAAACAGACAACCTGTTGCCACGTGTTTGATTACTGAATCCCAGGGGAGTTCCTATTTGTAACGCAGCCAGTTAGAGTACACTCTGCCTCACACACACAGTCGCTGAGCTGCTAATTCATTGTCTAAGAAGTTGTTTTCAGTTTCTGAGTTTTCAATAATAAGCTTCTCATGAAGTCCTTAAGCTGTGGAAATAAGCTGGAAACTGCTTTTCCAGTCATTTAATAAACACAAGCAGACCAGGAGGGGGAAAAAGTAGAAAACAATTTTGCATGTTATTCCTGGGGCTCTGGAAGCCTGGGGTGAATAGCCCATCGAGGCTGCATGTCTAAAAAAACGCACACTGGGAAGTAGTCCCGCTCACAGAAAACCTGACACCAAGGCAAATGATAAATCCTGGAATTTTTCCTGACTCCCCGGCTGCTGCTTTGCCGATGTTGGGCAGATATTCTGAGCACCAGCAAATTGTTCTGTCAGCAAGCCTCTCCCTCAGCTGCATCTTGTTAGGAAGCTTGTCATTCATTCCCAGTCACAGCACCATGTGACTGGTCCTATCCTCTGAGGTGGCATTCTGTCACCTGGGACAGGTAAGGAGTAGCTGCAGGAAACCTATCTAGGAGCCAGGCCTCAATGAGGGAGCCCAGTCTTCAGAAGGTTGCTTATTTTCTTGAGAGGGATGTGGTCAGAGCCTGGTCCATAATAGGTGCTCAGTTATTTGAACTGATGGGAGGATCTTTCTGGCACGTGGGCTACTTTAAATCACCATCTTATTTCTTATTTCCTATTCTCTCTCTCTCTCTCTGTCTCTCTCTCTCTCCCCCCACACCTCTTTCCCTCCTTCCCTCTCTCCTCTTTCTCTCTCCCTCCCTCTCTCCCCCTCCCTATCTCCCTCTTACTCTTTCTCTCTCCCTACCTCCCTTTCTCCCTCCCTTTCTCTTTCCCTCTTTCTCCTTCTCTCTCCAAATATAGATCTTACAATAATCCAATGAGCCAGAAAGAGCAGCATTTTTTTTCTTCCTTTATATACATTCCAATTAAAAGATAAATAAAATAGTCCACTAAAACTCACATCAACCTTTTGGACACTGATTCTGATAAGGATATGTCCTGTATGTAGCTAATAGTTGTGGGCAAAAGATAGGATGCCTGATAAAAACAAAAACAGGAAGCCCAATTACATTTGAATTTTAAAAAGAACAATTTTTTTTAGTATTAGTATGTGCTGTACATAATAAAAAACCACTTGTTTATCTGGAATGTAAATTTGCCCGGTGTCCTGGATTTTTATTTGCTAAATCTGGTAACCCTAGCAAAAGGGAATATGTATTTACTTACATAGATAAGTAAATGTATTTACATATTTATATTGCTTACATACCACCAAGCTTCCCTTGTCCAGTGCTCTGGTGAATTCTTTCTAAGGTGGGTATATCTGAGAGCCACTGAGACCCTTCCCATTAGGCAGGGCCACTCTTGACCTCAGTGCCTAGCCCTGGGAGTGGACCATCCAGCCAGGGCTCCCTCCACTGACACTTCACAACTCCACAAGTCAGCGGTTCTCAAAATGTGGGATGAATTGCCTGAAGAACTTCTTGGAACACAAATCGCTGGTGTCTGATCCCATACTTTCTGATTCAGAGACCATGCTCGGAGAGCTGTGGTCTAATGATGCTATGTGTTACATACCCCTTCCTATTTTCCTAGGGCGGATTAGAAAAAGGGGTTCCTGTGAAAGGTAAACATAAAATGGTGAGCTGGAGTAGGTCTGAAAAACTTCTGTTCTCCTGTGGTTTTTATTTATTTATTTTTTTGAATGGATTTCAGGTTTTTTTTCTTTTCTTAAAAAATGTTTTAGTTGATGCATAAATATCTGTACATATTCATGGTGTACCTATGATATTTTGTTACAGGCATTGAATGTGTAATGATCAAGTCAGGGTATTTGGGGTATCCATCACCCCAAGCCAGTATCATTTCTTTGTGTTGGAAACATTTCAAGTCCTCTCCTCTAGCTATTTTGAAATATACAATACATTGTTGTTAACTATAATTGCCCTATTCTGCTATTCTTGTTCTCTTTTTTTCAGCCTTTTAAATGATTTTCCTGGAGTTATTTCTTTCATCACTCTCAACATTAAAATGAGGACTATAGTGTTCACTGAGCTGATCTTGCAGGAAGAAAGTTTCTGTGCAGAGCAGCTTGTGTAAAGGCACAGAGCTATGGGAGGGTGTCAGCATTCAGTGTTTGGTGGGCTAAAGAGCAAAGTGAGGAGGGGAATGCTGGAGACAGAGCAAGAGAGTGAGAGAGAGGCTGGGCCAAGACAGGGATGTGGAAGACTCTGATACGGAAGTCCGGTCACTGGCACCTGCCCTGCCAGCAAACCTCAAAAAACATGGGCTTTAAATTTTCCAGTATATGTTGAGTTACAGAAGTTTTCATAAACATAATTCAGTTAAACTTGAAAACTACATTCCAGGGGAATTTAAATATCCCATTTTACAGATGAGGAAAATAAAGGCTTGAGGGAAAAACTCAATTTCTTTTTTTTTGAGTTGGCGTCTCACTCTGTCACCCAGACTGGAGTGCAGTGGCCGCTCCCAGTCACCGCAGCCTCGATCTGCTGGGCTCCAGCAATCCTTCTGCCTCAGCCTGTGGAGTAGCTGGAACTACAGGCGTGCGCTACCATGCCCGGCTAATTTTTGATTTATTGTAGAGATGAGGTCTCACCAAGTTGTCCGGGTGCCAATGAGTGTGTCCGGGTGGGTCTTGAACCCGCGGGCTCAGGCAATCCACTCATCTCAGCCTCGCAAAGGTGCAGGATTACAGGCTGAATAAAAACCTCAATTTCTAAAGTTAGAGTTAATGATAGGACTAGGATGAGAAAAGGATATCCTGATTGATGTGAAGATCGGGAAACATTTGATATAGATATGCTCCATAAACTGAAAAGTTACAAATATAACTTTGTAATTCCTTAAAAAGTCAATGCGAGAAAGGAATAGGCAATGAGCTCTGAACATGTGTGGGAGATGGTCCTAAATGGCAGAATAAAAACCAGAAAAAGAGATGAGGAGAGAAAGCAGGGGTAGATCATACTATATTTTAAAAATTTATGGCTGGGCGTGGTGGCTCACACCTGTAATCCCTGTACTTTGGGAGGCAGAGGCGAGAGGATTACCTGAGTCCAGGGGCTCGAGACCAGCCTGGGCAACTAGGTGAGACATCATCTCTACAATAAATCAAAAAATTAGCCAGGCATGGTGGTATGCACCTGTGGTTCCAGCTACTTGGAAGGCTGAGGCGAAAGGTCAAGGCAGCTGTGGCCATGCATGTACCACTGCACTCCAACTTGGATGACAGAGTGAGACTCCTACTCAAAAAAAAAAAAAATTCAGAGATAAAAGAACGGCATGAAAAACGGTGATTAACACTGCATCACTGCATGGGCTCCTTCCAATTCACTGGTCAGCTCTCTTCTAGTACACAAGCAACTACTAGTTCTGTCCTTTTTTGCTTTCTTGAAAGACCAGTCTTCAGGTATAGCAGCACACACATGTGGACCTGAACACTCATATGTGCAAACACACACTGTTTTCCCTGCATTATGCTCAGGGTACATAAAAGCCAGTAAATGCAAAATCCTTTAACTTCCTGCTACCAAACTTAAAAATTCACCTGCATATATCCTGTGCCAATGAGAGCCAATTATCTCTTTTTCCTTTTTCTTTATTGTAGTAAGATATGCATAACATAAAATTTATCATTTTAACCATTTACAATTTAGTGACATTGAGTATGTTTACAATGTTGTGTAACTATCACTGCCATCCATTTCTAGAACCTTCTCATCATCCCAAACAAGTACTCTGTACCCATTAAAACACTCCCTAGCTGGGCTCCGTGACTCAGCCTGTAATCCTAGCACTTTGGGAGGCCGGGGTGAGTGGATTCTCTGAGCCTGTGGGTTCGAGTTCAGCCCAGGCAACTTGGAGAGACTTCGTCTCTACAATAAATCAAAAATTAGCCGATCGTGGTAGCGCATGTCTGTAGTTTCGGCTACTTGGAAGGCTGAGGCAGAAGGATCGCCGGCAGGTCGACTCTGTGGTAGCCATGAGTGTGCCAATGCACTCCAGCCTGGGCAACAGAGTGAGACTCCACCTCAAAAAACACAAACAACAACAAAACCTCCCCTTTTCCCTCCTCCCACAGACCCCCAACAATCTCTCTATGAATGTACCAACTCTAGATATTTTAAATGAATAGAATCTTACAGTATTTGCCCTTTTGTGTCTGATTTAGTTTGTTTGTTTGTTTGTTTGTTTGTTTATGGCAGAATCTCACTCTGTCACCCAGGCTGGAGTGCAGTGGCACGTTCATGGCCACCACAGCCTCTACCTGTTGGGCTCAGGCAATCCTTCCTCCTCAGCCTTCCAAGTAACTAGGACTACAGGCATGCACCAACAAGCTGCCTAATTTTTTGATTTATTGTAAAGGTGAGGTCTCTCCAAGCTGCTCAAGGTGGTCTTGAACTCCTGGGCTCAGGCAATACTCTTACCTCTGCCTCCCAAATTGCTGGGATTACAGGTGCAAACCATTGTGCCCAGCTAGTTTATTTTATTTAGCATAATGTTTTCAAGGTTCATCCATCCAGCATGTGCCAAAATTTCCTTCCTTTTTAGGCCAAATAATATCCATTGTATGCATATGCCACATTTTATTTATCTATTTATTGCTGATGGACACTTAGGTTGTTTCTACCTTGGTTGTTGTCAATAATGCTTCTATAAACATTGGTTTATAAATACCTGTTTGAGTATTTGTTTTCAATTCTATTGGATATATTCCCATGAGTAGACTTGCTAGGTCATATTGTAATTCTATTCTATGTTTAGCTTTTTGAAGAACTACCAACCTGTTTCCATAGTGGTTTTATCACTTTACATTTCCACCAGCAATGCACAAGGGTTTTCACTTGTGGTTACCTATGGCTAGTGATGTTGAAACATCATGATTATATGCCACAAAGTAAGTGGCAATGCCTTAATCATATGTGTGCCCTATGGCCCCAAGAACTTTCCATCTTTATCAGGGGAGTACTAATCTTCCCTCTTTTCATAGAACACACCAGTGACCTCTTAACATTCATTCTCTGCCCCTTTCCATGGTGACCCTTGAATTTGTCTGGGTATGTAGTCATTTAACATGGAAAATGTGTTTCTCACATTTCCTTGTATCTAGATGTAGTGATGTGACTAAGTTCTGGCCAAGGGGAGGTGAGCAATGTTGCCATGTGCCAGGTATCTCCAGGAGGCATTGCACAGGTCATTCTGCCCCTTCTTCTTCATATCTTCCCCATCCTACTGCCTGGCACACAGATGCTGCCATTTAGACCATGGAGTCAAGACCATGTGCAACAGGTCCAAATGACAAAAAGGACTGGGTCTCTGAGATCAGGGACTATCTCATCTAAAAAACAAAATAGAGTTTTCTATAACCAGAGGGATATACTTCTATGTGATTTAAGCAGCTCTAATTACATAGTTTATCTTATTTGCAGCTGAATCCAGTCATATGGCTATTCTCAAATACTGTTCTTTTCCCCTGCTTTAACGAGTAATAAAATCATTCTTCCTTCTTCTTTTCAAGACTCATTTCTCTATCTGTGCTGAGAATCCACCAGCCTTCCCATCTACCTGCTCATATTCCCTGAGTGTCTCGCTTGGCCACTCATACCACGCCCTCCTGTCCTGTCCCTTCACTGGCCCCTATCTATTAGCATTCAAAAAAATCTTTCCCATCTTACAAAAGCAGCAGCAACATCCTCTCAAACTGTAATCCTTCTTTATCTCCCTACATTTTCTTTTTCTCTAACAGAAAACCTTTTGAAATAATTATGCATATTTTTTATTCCATTTCCTCATCCCACTTCTGTCTCCTGCCCTATGTCTTCACCCCACAAAACTGCTCTCCCAAGGGGATAAAAGATATTCTTGCAACTAAGTGTAATTTTCTATGATCCTTTAGAAGCATTTGACACTGCTAATACCCCTACTTTTCCCAAACTTCTGTCCTTTGACCTCGATGACATCACACTCTCCTGATTTTCCTCACACGTGCTCAGCCACCCCTTGCCACTCTGCTTTCCCACATCTTTTCTCCTCCCAACAGGTAAGTACAAGTGATCTGCCCTCATTTTTTTTCATGTACTCTCTGCTTTCTCCCTGGGTAATCAATTTAAAATATGTTGAAGATTATCTTTATTCAAGCCCACCTCTCTCTCCAGAGTTCCAAATTCATCTAGTTAACTTCATGTTGGAGAGCCCCTGGTAAACTCCTTCTGGCCCAAATTGCACTAATTACCATCTCTCCAAACCCATCCCAGAGCCATTTGCCCAGAAACCAGAAGTCCTCTTACACTTTTCTTTATCACTTGTCATCCTCTTCTCTCTCCGTCTCTAAGTTTTAACCCTTCTATCTTCACAACTCTTGAATACCTTCGTGGCTCTCTCTCTCTAACTCTTATCCTGGTGACCTTATGCCAAATTGGTTGTGACATTCCCTAAGAGGCTCCATTCTTCTAGTGTTGTTTTTTGAGTTGGAGTCTCACTCTGTTGCCCAGACTGAAGTGTGGTGGCACGCTCCTGGCCACCGCAGCCTCGACCTGCTAGGCTCCGGCGATCCTCAGCCTTCCAAGTAGCCAGGGCATGCGCTGCCACACCCGGTTAATTTTTGATTTATTGTAGAGATGAGGTCTCGCCAAGTTGCCCGGGCCATTCTCAAACCTGCAGGCTCAGGCAATCCACTCGCCTCGGCCTCCTAAAGTGCTGGGATTACAGGTTGAGCCCAGCCTCTTCTTCTAGTTTTACCTCATTTCAATTCATTACCCACACTGTAACTACAGTAACATTTAATATTTTTGACTAAACCAAATAATGTTATTTGACCATTGTAACTGCAAATGTGATCCTGTTCCAATCTGGCATACAATTTTTCAATGTACTCTCTTCCCTCAATTTAAAATCTTTGATAAGAACCATCAAGGATGACCTCAGCTGACCTCTCTCCTTATACCTCTTATCTTTCCTCCCACATCCCTCTTCCCCTCATCCCACATAAACAATCTAACCTGATTTGATTTTGGAATCCTGAATTCCTACTATGCTGTAGACTTTGGCATATGTAGTTTCTTCTACTAGTTATACTCATTTCTCCTCTCACTTGGTTAAATCTATTCACCTTTATCCTCTCAGGTTTGACATACCTTCCTTCCAGAAAATGCTCCTGACCTGAAATATCTCCCAAATGCTGCCACAGCAAAGCTGGCTTTCTTTTATCCCAGCACTTTTGATGTTGTAATATATTGTTTATTTTACTGAGTATAAGAACTGTGACTGCCTTGTTGTTGTTTATGTCTAGTACATAGTAGAGTCTGAATAAATAATCCTGAAATGAATGAAGTATGAATGTAAGAAAGAACTTGACCATGCATTCACATCTATTATGATGCTTTTTAAAATCATTAATTTTCATGATGTGGAGATGACATGTCTCTATCATTTGGAAATGATACAAGCTAATGAAGACAGCTCATTAGGATCCAAAAATAATCTCAGTGGATTTAATAATGGACACAAGCTGTGGTAAAACTTCAAACATTTAAAGGAACATTTAGTGAAAATCAACTGTAACCAAGAATAGGAGCAGTCTTGTATAATAGTTTATTTTGTGAGAAGAATGAGTACAAACATGAACCCATGGTGTGATATGTCTGAAAAATAAGAATGTAACTAACACAATAATTGAGTGGAACTATATAACTATAAAGTCCAAAATCTTCTATAGTTCACTTTTTACTTTGCCAATCAGATTACATCTGGAAGAGTCTACTCTGGTAATACCTTTTAAGTTGATCATTATCAAACTGGTCATATTCAGAAGATAATGATCAGGATGATTAGTGCTCTAGAAATGATGCCATATGATGATCACAAGAAGGAACTAAGAATGTCAAGATAAGATAAGTATGGCCTATGATAGTCATCTCTTAGAAAGTAGATCACACAATATTACTTATATTCCAATAGCTTTAAAGGGAAAAAGTTAAGGAGAGGCACATTTTTGTTCTACATAGATTCATTAGAATTGTATTCAGATAAAGTAAAATAAACCTAATTAAATGGATTTTTTTTCACAAGTGATAGTAAGTTGAGAAATACGTATTCTAGTGCTTGTCTAGCTGCTATATCATCTTGAATTAGATTGAGCTATATGAAATTGCCTGTACTCAAATATTTTTTATTTACCAAAACAGCAGGTCCATGTGGGTTGACCTATAGGCTTCTGTCTCTACAATTCTTAATGTATGTTATTTATCCTCCTGTTTGTAAGTGGGATGCTGGACCTCCAAGAAGGGTCCCAGCCTCCCAGTCAAGAAGGGAAAATGATAAGGGCCAAAAAGCACAGGCTGTTGGTGTGTAATCCTTAAACCCCACCCAGTAATCTTGTGCTTACATTCTGTTGGTCTTCTGTATTATATGACTGTAGCCAGCCACAAAGGAAACTGGAAGGTGAGTGTTTTAAGTGGGCATGCTGCTTCCATGAAAAAAATTTAGATACCCTTTTGTAAAAGGAAAGAGCAGAATTGATATTGAGGAGGTATCAAAAGTGCCTGCCAGAAGAGCAAAGTGTTTTCTCATGAAGTTTATCAGTCATGAAAAAGACTGTTAACATCAGTTATCCTAACTGTATCTGCACAGTAGTATCATCTCTTGTTCTTTCACAATAGAAACGACCTTGCCCTACTCTGACCTATTCAAGGAGACCTGTTGAGAGTTAGACTTGAGCATCTGCTTATAACGATCTCCAGAGGTGATTCTGATAAGAAGACAGAACTGGGAACCACAACTCATGTAATGAGTGTATGGTCACTGAAAATCTTTGCAATTGCCAGGCAAAAATTAGTGAGCATCATTCAGGTGGGATTGTTTCTTTAAGAGGGAGACTGAGCAAGTGAAATTCCACAGTATCTCACAACTCTAGTTTATGACAAAGCTTGTGGATTTGATGACTAAATTACTTGACCTTGGACAAGGCTTTAAAAGTATACGAAAGTGATGAAAAAAATAGTGACAAGGTATTTAAATCTTTGTATTAAGAAGTTTTCAAGGAAAAGGAAGGAGAAATATAGAACAATTAGTCAATTCTCATTTGTTTTCAGAATTAGCAAAATGGTTTATTCAGCTATGGCTATTTGTGCATCAGCAATTACATGGGGGAAAAAGCTGTCAATCTTGGAATTCCATGTCTGGGCCAGTTTCCTCTTGACTGTTCAGGAGGAGAGTCAGATGTCCTAGAAGAAAGGTTTGTGGAAGAAAAAGAGTAGATTTGGAGAAACAGATAAGAAACACTCAACCACTTCATCTTCTCCAACAAAATAAATTTATCTAGTCACTTCCCTATTTTCTTAGCTCCAACCTTCCCTTGTCTCCATTACTTAATCTGATGCCAGCACCTCACCCAGATGTAGAATGCAGATGTTTTTCCCATCCCCTACTGAGCTGATCATTTCACCATTAGAGACCATTTTCTGTTTGCTGGTCAGTTTAGCCTGAAATGTTGTTCCACAAATACTACTACCTAGGCAACCATAGCATATGGTTTGTTATTGATTATATCAAGGAGAGTAATTATATGTGGGAGGACAAATTTAAGGTCCCCAAAAAAGTCTTATCAGAAAGAAGAGATGAGTTGACTCTAACAAGATGATTTAGAAAGGGTAAGTTCTGAGGTCAGGCTCTTGCACACACAGTGAAAGGACAGGGGCATAGGATAAGGGAGGGCTGAAGTCACAATAGCTCATGGTAAGTTGGCAGAGTTATATGTCCTCTGAAATATCCAATGGAACCTAGGCCTTCCTCCCTTCCTATTTCTCTCCCTTCCTTCCCTCCATAAACACTGAGTGTCATATTTGCCCCAGGTACTCTGCTAAGTGTGCTAGGAATATAAAGATAAATAAGCTGGTTCCAGGCCTCCTGGAGCCCACAGTCTGGTGAGGGGAGATAGGCATGTAAACAGGTCACCACATTAACGTGTTGTAGAAGAAAAGAATAAACGTAAGAACAATTGCAATGGAAGCTTAAGGGAAGGAGAAAGGGGTTTGCAGGGGTGCCTAGCCTTGAATTTTGTCTTAAGTTATCAAAAGCACTTTTGAGGCAGACAGGAGCAAGGTGAAGCCTGAGCAAAAGCAGAAGGAACAGTGGGCACACATGCTCTAAGGAGGGAGTGACAGGAAAACCCAGAGTCTGTGGAGCAGGGAGCACAGAGGGCTAGGAGAGAGAGGCAAACTGGGGCTGACCTAGGATTTGGCACAAAGAGCCAAGACTTAGAGTCTACCTGGATTTGGAATCAGAAGAGGTCCTATCCTGTAATGTGCTGGGTTACATACACGCTGGGAGAAGAAGACTACGAGAACGATACAGAGTAACCAGAATAGCTTTAGAGAAGAGCAACTGACATCTTTTCTATGGATAATTATATAGAATATAAGAGGAAAGTCTTAAATCATATAACCTAGTAAAAAGAAGATTTAGGGAGAAAATCAGAGTTTCAAATATTTGAAAAACAGTCATGTTGCAGAAAAATTAGACCTGTCCAGTGGGTAGGAAAATTAATTAGCAGCAATCATAACACTCAAAAGTAATATTTATTGAGAGCTTACTATGTGCCAACCAGTACCCAAGCACTTTATTTGCATTAACTTATTTAATCCTCGTAACAGCCTTACAAGGCATGTCTTATAATGATCTCTGTTTTATTGACGAGGAACTGAATCACACAGAGGTACGTTTATTTGCCATAGGTCTCAAACTATGAAGTGGCAAGCCAGGATTTGGACTGAGACAATCTGGCCTGGAGCCATTATATTCTCCAGATTCAGAGCAAATAGGTGTAATCTATAAGAATGCAGAAACTTCTCCCTCTCCTAACTCTTCCCCTTTCATTTCTTCCTACTTTCCTGAAAACTGACAGTCAGATACAATGAACTATCTAGAGAGATACAAGTTCCTCATCATTGGAAATGGAGGTAAGGGGACCACCATAGCTGCATTGTCCAGGTGTCAGAGTTCAAAGAGAGGGATCGAAATAAGGCATCTTGAAAGTGCCTCAGAGCCTGAGCTGGCTGTGATTTGGGGGTTGTCTGACACAGCTGTGTGGACACTCTGAGGAGCCAGGTGGGTATGTGGGTTACCCAGAGACTAAACTTGGCATAAATCTGCACAGTAGCTCTGTTCCCCTGTGCCTCTTAGATCTGCTGACTCCATCAGAAAACACTCCTGCATGCACTGTAGGAGTTGACCTGACTGGGAGAGTGGGGTCGGCATCACTTCTGCCTAACACATGAAGCTGTAGCGTTGCCATGAGCAAGAGTTTTTATTTTCCATGAGAAGAAGAACAATGGAAACAACTTGACTGGATGATTGATTCATGAAAATGAGCTGGAGGCTGGGTAGAAGAGAAAGATGCAATTCTCACACTTAAGGCTGTTGCTTCTTCTAAGGCTCACCATTGCCTGGCATGCTCTAATCCAACCCAAACACACTCTGTCTTGACCCTCAATTCGAGAAGCCTTAGGGATTGATCTGTTAAGAATGATTATAAGTCCTTATTCCTCCTACCTGAGACGCTGTGACTAGTTCATCCTTACCTTCCATCCTATGTATGTCTTATAGAAAAATCAATGCATGCATGGACACTGTAATAAATACATGAGACAACATATAGTGTTTGTGCACATGTACACCACTTACATGTTGTGACTCTGTTCATTTGTCTGTGATGCTGTTTATATTCTTAGCTTTCTGCAGGCAGAGGCTGGTGCTGAGTATTTTCTTTTAGCAACACTACCTATCAATAACTATACTCAAAAAGACTATTTGCAGAATTGCCAAATGTTGAACTTGGAAAGAAACCTGAAAATCTTTTCGTTCAACTGCTTTATTTTAGAGTGAGAAAACTGAGGCCCATATAGGGGATGTGTCTTACCCAAAGTTGTAGAGCATTTTCAGATGGCTTTAGAGGCATAATTTTCAACCTGGCTTCAGATTAGGCCTCCTTGGAGAGCTCTTAAAAATATCAGTGTAGGGCACCATCCAAAGAGATTCTGATTTAATTGGTCTCTGATAGGATCCAGACATTGGTATTTTTATAATGCTCCCCAGGCAATTCCATGGTACAGCAAGTTTGCAAACCATTGGCTTGGAGACAGAGTATCGCAAATAAACGCAGATTGCACCTACCCCCTGAGGACCTTTCTGACTTCTGAGATGGGCTCAGGAGATGTGTAATTGCTCTAGGCTGCTGGACTTGGAAGAATCATGGATCCATGAGAAAGGTAATTACCTGTTCTTGTTCATGAGAAAAGGTAAGAATAATCACCACCACCACCACCACAGCAATGCAGATAGACACAGCCCACCTAAAGCATTCAAGGTGCTGCTACAGCACACAGGGTGAGCGTAAGAGAACGTGTTTCCTCTGGGCACATATAGCTGAAAACGCAAGTCGATAGATTAAAAGAAGATGGGTTTATCGAAGAACAAATATAGTGTGACCTCCCAACCATTGTATCGTATCAGAGGAGAACAAATACATTCGTTCAGATAATGATGCATTTATGTTGTTCTGCGAGCCCTAAAGCAGCATGTGACGAGTGGGTAGCAAATAAAAGGGGTTCTCATAGAAAAGTTTATCTTAGATCTACCCTGAAACTTGAGGTCGGAGGACCAGCATTTACCTCATCCAGAATAGCTGTGTGAGGTGAATTCTTCCCTGGCCTTATCTGAAATGTTTTCCCTTTATCTTATTGGCCCTCTGGTTCTGTGCAGAAGGCAAGACAGGCGTAAGGGAGGTGGTTAGGCCAGACAGGTGGCAGTGGCGTTAAGAATCAACCAATAACTCGGATGACACAAGACAGTGGCCACAAGGCCCATTAAGTCACATCAGCTTTCTCCATCCTACACATAACTGAAGGCACATTAGGCATCTGTGAGCTCTTCTTGGCAAGGGGCAATGTGGAGTAGCAAAGGCAGCACTTCTGATTTATTACAACATAGAGCCAAAGTGAGTGCATCCTTCCCTGATGCTTCCAATCTGAAAACAAGCTTCAAGCACTAGCCACTTTCTTGCCATCTGCCACCATTTGTACATGAGACCAAAGGCTGTATCATGGAGTTCTTACCCTTGCTTCTGGTACTCTTGTGGTGCTTTACTTTTATTACAAAGAGTGGCAAACCCAGTCAAATCTGGGAGATGCAACTAGGTCTTTGGTCTTTTCCTTTAGTTGTCTCTAGTCATTGTATTCCCAGCACCTAAAACAATGCACATAACATAGTAGGCACTCAATAAACAAACATTTGCATGTGAATGAACCACTGGGGGAAAAAACGTAAATGGATTTTCTGTTGGGGTTAGTTTGGTGACACTTCCAAGATGAGTAAAGGAAGTACCACTAGACAGTGAATTTGTATGTGCAAGTAAAGCCAAAACCAGCAATCTTTTGATCAGTCTTTTATTACTGCAAAGGGCAATACTCTCACAGAAGCTAGAAAAAAATCAAATTTAGTAACCCAAGATGTCCTTAGTAACAGAGCTGAAGAATGTGTTTTCCAATATTTGATTTCTTAGCTTGACAGTCTCTCTTGAAATACTCTCTCCTCAGCAATGAAAATGTGAATCTTTGTTGGTTTGTTTTGCAGTTTGCAAATGACTTACAGAGCTCTTCTGGCAGGGTTTCTGTTTTTTCCTCTTGCAAATAAACAAAAGGCCATTTCTCTAATAAGACTTAAGTGGGGGAGATTCTGTGATCTCCTGTCATGATTTTGGAAGGAGGAGAAAAGTAGGGACAGGTAGAAAGAAGAAAGAGAAAGACTTATACAAGCAGAGTATAGAAGCTGAGGGAAAAAACCAGGAAAGAGGCAAAGATAGATTGGATATGGAAAATTAGAGTGTCGGGGATGCCAAATAGCTGAAGACTCTGTAATCAATGGAATTCCAGAGACCCTTTTGGGGAGGGCTGAACTCTCCAGTGGTAGTGGTCTCCCTCCCCTGATTCCACCATGTCATTTGGGCTCCTTGTGAACTGGAAGACAGACTCTCCCCTCCTTCTCCTGGGCAAGACTGCACGAAGCACAGCAACCCCTGCCAGCTTGACCTAGATCTGTCAACTGATCAATTACTTTTTCCATAGAGGAGAGGGAAAAATGAAAGGAAAAACAGAAAAAGGGAAAGAGAAAAAGAGAAAGTGGAGAACAGAGAAAGGGGGAAGAGGGTAGAATGAGAGAGAGAGAGAGAAAAGGAGGGGGAGAGAGAATGGGAGGGAAAATAAATGTACTTCTGTATCTTTCACATAAGCAGAGATAGGAAGAACAGGCTTAATCCAGAAGGTTGCATAATACATTCATGAAAGAAAATATAAAGCTTCAGAGGTTACTGACCAAAACCATAGTCAAAGAAGAGGCTAGGGCTCTCTTTATTTGCCAACCCAGATGAGAGCAGCTTTTTCTCACAGAAACTCCAACTTCCAGCTGACATCCTCCCAGCTTCCCCCTCACTACCATTCACACTGCTGGCATGGCACCCTCAGGCAGAAGGCTCCTTTTACAAATGGGTGGGAGGCATGCTCCCTGCAAGTGTCTTCTAGAGCCTTCCAAAGTGTGCTCTCCAGTGAAATGACACATCCTCCACCAGGGCGGAAGAGACCTGGGAGGAACGCTGAGATGACACCCTCCAACCCCATCCAGCCTACATGCTGTTGACTCCCTTATTTTTGTGTGCTTTCATTTTTTATGTATAATTTGTTTTATTGAATTTCAAATGACTATAGACATAAAGTAAGCATGTAACAAGACAATAGAGCAGAAAGGAAGTAAACTGCATAAATACAGTCTCAGCATGGAGTTCCACTTAGCACCACATGTTTGGAGTCTTACAAGCATTAATGAGTCCTTACAACACCCAGGGGAGTCGCTCCCCGGCCTGGCGGGCAGGTGGGGAGACATGCTTGCAGAGGGAAAGATTTTTCCCTACAGAAAACATAGAGAAGTTTGAGCTCAGATGTACACGTTTCCCATGGAACTGTGCTCAGGCCACTAGAACTGACTTGAAACCTGGAGGCCATGCACATGGAGTTTGGAAAACCTCGACTGAGGCCAGAGAGAAAGCAAGGTAGGTTTTGTTTTTCATCTTTAATATGGGCAAAAGTCAGCCATAATCTCCAAGCCAAAAAACTTGGAAAAATGCCAAATCCCAGACCTGCTCATCCTATCCAAAGTGTGCTTCCACTGTGACTGGGCAGCAGGAACATTGCAAACTTTGCCAGTATGCATTTTCTGCACACGCCAAAATTACGTGTCCCACATTGATTCAGAAATCCTGCCACTTCTTGGCATATTGAGAGAGCTCACTTCATCCCAAGAGATAAACTGTAGCTAAAGCCAACACGTTTGTTGGCCTATCCAGGGCAAAGAGCCAGTACCAGCACTGCCAGACTGTGTGCAGGTAGGAGTTCAGGGAATTGCTAGAAGGACATGGAGACTGGAGCACCTCAAGCAGGCAACCAAGAGGGATGCTTAAAGACACTGTTCAAGACTTTTAATTAATACCAGTAATACAGGAGATGCTTACCGAGAAAGAACAGGAGGCAGGCAGGCACTATAAGTTGCAGCTGATAAGAAGGGATTCTTGGGCTTTTATGTGGCTTTAAAGTAACCAAAAAAAGTGGGGGGAGCATCAGCCCCAGGACCAGACTTTGTGCTGCAATTCCAAGAATGACCTTCATGCACCAAGGCTTGCTGGGCACAGCAGGCACTCTCTAGGCCCTCTGGAGCAAAGGCTCAGGGGGCCATCACTGTTAGTGGGGTGGCCTCTGGGGAAGAAGGGTGGAGGTGAGCTTCATTTGAGGTGCTGTGCTTGCCTTGCCTGTAACTTGCCCCAAGTTAGCAGCGTCAAGCATGGAAGGCAAGTTGCACTTGGTGAAACTTCCCTCCAGCCTCTACCTTTTATTGCCATGCTCCAAGTGCCCAAGTGCCTACAAATGCCTACGTCAGGCCCAGGGTTCTGTTATCGCAAACCGATTTTTCTGCTTTGCTGGTAAACATTGCTGTGGTCTCATCTGCCTCCCCCAGATCTCAGAAGCATTGTCCAGCCCAGACTGCTGGTACCAAGTCTTCACCGTGCATGGCAGGAACCTGACTAGCCTGCCCAGCTGAATGGTGCCCATGTCCTTGACACTGAGCAGAGGGAAGTATAAACTTAGCTGAGTCTCCTTTTCCTTCTACTTTGCCCTGTGCCTTACCCTGCACCAGCAGACAAGTTGATGTGGGGTGTGAGGAGATGAGAGAAAATTAGAAAGGTAAGAGAGGAACCTAGCCAAGCTAATGGGAAGGTGTTAAAAGAAACAATAATCCTTCGAAGGAGCAATGGTCGGGTTTCTAGAAAGAGAAAAGCTGCAGCACCACCAGCCATTCCTTTCAGAGTCTCTCTGTGGCAGAAGGTGGGCGGCGGGTGTGCTGAAAGGGACAGCGCCTAATCCAGCTCCCTAGGGCCTGCTCCCTGGAAAGAGGTGCCTCTAGTTAATCAACCCTGGTGTCTTAGGGCCAGAGCCCCAGGGAGCTAATCACCCCCTTCCACCAGCGTCACTAATCAGTGCTGATTCCCTCGGAATTCCCTCCCCCTCTAAGCTGGATCACGGTTGCTGGTTGGGTAGGGCGGGGGTGGGACAAGGTCAGGGAGGGGTCCACAACTTGCCACTAGCACCAGACACCTTTTCAGGACGCAGGAGACACAGGAAGTAGCAGCTCTAGAAAGAGCCGGCTTAAAACAAAAACAGAGAAGAAAAAATTGCCTTGGAATGTGTACTGCATTCTAACTAGTCCCACTGGGTCAATGCAATAGGGGTGGATTATTGCAGGCAAGACCTGGGCTGCCTCAGTAATTCTGTAAGTTTGATAAGAGATAGCTGGCAGACTTCAGCTTCCTTCCCCTGAAAGAGAAAACAGATATCACCTTTGCCATATCCGACTGCCATGTGGTATGGGGGTCTTTGGGGGTCATTTTGCCTTAAAATTGGGCAGCCTTGTTCTATTATGACACATCGAAGCCTTTTCAGGGCTGACTGAAGGTGGGTAGAGCAAATAAGGCCATCATTCTCCTTAGGAAATCCAGGATGTGGTCTGAGATATTTCCACCCCCACCCCAAGATAGAAACAAGACCATATAATCAGATTTCACCCTCAAGAAATTTGTACCACTACTTTCTACTCATCTATTCAGGGGCGATTCAAAGTATGAGCAAATATTTTGCTTCCCTGCATTTATTCTGATGAAAAAAAAAAATCACGTATGCTAATTTATATGTAAATTCAGTATGGCCCTGGGGCTCCTGGCATGCAGCCAATGGAGCTGTTGATGGTGGAAGTTTGGTCATTGTCTCCAGTTTGATGTTACGGATAGAAGAGGCACAGATCTCAGTACAGATGAAAATTATTGAGGGCTTGGGACCTTCCCTCTCCCTACCACTGACCCCTCACTCCATCCCCTGTGTAGGTAGTTACATTTCTGTGGTGAGCATGATAGAAACTGTTTCCTTGAAGGTGCTGAGTCCTGAACTCAGTTTCCCTACTGCGTACCTGTGTACCCAGAACAAGCAGGAATGTACACGCACACACACATGCAGGCACACATGCTGATGCTGCTCGACATTATATAAGAGGAGTCAATCAGGGATGCCTCCTAGTTCAATCCCTTCAGTCATACACCCACCCGTGCCCCTAGGGGAGAGGAGAGAGATCCCAAGGCCCACACCCCCTGGGGTTGGGTGCAGTGGGCAACATCGTGAATCTCCCTGCAAGATCCACCACCCTGGACTTTCTTGTCACGTGACACAAGTCCCTTCTGTCCCCTGTGCCTTCCTCCTTGAGCTCCAGCTGAAGGTGTACTCATTTGATTCTTTCCAGCCTGGTCTCCCTGCCCACCTTATGTGGATCCACACTGCAGCCATTGCAACCTATGTCAAGGGGACAGTGGCAGTTCCCAAAGTCTAATCTCAGAGAGAGGGGTCAGCAGGACAAGAGCTGGGGACTCCGACCTAGCCCATGAGAACTCTATACTGCAGTGGGAGAAGAGACAGGGGGTGGGACTCCCATCTCTTTCGCTGTGGCAGAGGGAACTTTCCTCTGGGAATAAAGCAGCGTAAGACTGAGCACCCCTGGAGAGGGCTCCTCCCAGAGAACCCTGCTGGACCACCCAGGGAAAGTTTCTCAGCCTGCCTCAACCCCTGTGAGTTCAGGTATCTTCAATATGAAAGAGGCAAACTAGATACACCAGAGGAAAGAGTGGGTGGGAATAAGCAGGTTTGCAGATCATCCTGCTGTTGGAAGGAACGTGAGATCCAGGACAGGCTGTGGGGGCCACACAGTGCAGCAAATGGACTCCAGGTGGAGCAGATTCCCAATGTACCCGAATGGAATGAAGGCAGCACAGAGAACATCAAAGCGCGCACTCAACTGCAGCCCGGAGCTGGGGCTCAGCTGATAAATAAACAGAAAATTAGCATTCGACTCCTTGCCTCTCTCCCTTCAACTTATAAAAGCTTAGAATTTCAGAGCCTTATCTCCCCTCCCCTTTATGATTGTTATCCACACCCCCACACCCCTGCCACAAACACACCCGCAAACACATTCCAAACTAGCACAGTTGTCCCCCACTGCTGCAAATTGACCCGTCCCTTCAGAAGCCGGAGAGCTGACCAGGACCTTTCAGGAGGCGCCTGATTCTTTCCAAGCCTGTGTTTCCCATTGCTCCTTTTAGAAGCTTTGCAAGTTCACTGGCCGATATTTAAAGTTTCCTCTTGTAATTTCTTCCCAGTCGCATAAGCAACACATTAGCAACCCCGCTGCCCTCCGCATCTGTAATTCCCCCGGCTTACATGTGTGCCGTGTTGTGCATGTGTGCAAGAATGTGCATGAAGCCGGAAGCCTAGCACATAACCACAGACCTGAGGACCAGACACATTTTACTTATGCATATGCATCCCCCCATTCCGGCAGCAGCCAGAAGCAAATCAATATTCTCACAGCCTAGTCGGGAGAATGAAGTCCCAGCCATGCTGTCTCAACGCTCTCCCCTCCACCTGCAAACCGCGCAGCAGAGCCGACTCGGGGAGTCTGCGAATCCTATAAAGCACACTGTACAATTCCTGGGTCTACCATAGGCAAATCGATAGCAAGCTCTTACCTTGGAAGAGACACAGAGCAGCCAGCCCCGTGAAGATTGCCCAAGAGATAGAATTGTGCATTTTTGCCTGGATGGTTTTCATGATTTTTTTTTTCTTCTTCTTTTTCTTCTTTTTTGTCAGGTTCGGTTTTTTTCTTTCTCTTTTTTCTGATAGGTTGTGTTGCTCTCAAGCTCGTGCAAGGAGATTTAAATCCACTGTGTTGCTGAAGGACACAACAAGAAAGCCGAGGGTGTGAGAGAGTATGACTTCTCCGTAATTATCTCCACTCATACTCTGGCACTGAGACACATTGTACAATCTGGCCCTGGACAGCCCTCCTACAAGCTGCAATCATTGGTTCTAATCCAAGGATTGACAGAGCTACAACACTCGCGCGCGGGCACACACACACACACACACACACACACTCTCTCTCTCTCTCTCTCTCTCTCTCTCTCTCTCTCTCTCTCTCTCCCCCTCTCTCTCTCTCTCTCTCACAGGAATCATTTACTGGGCAAATCAGGCTAGCTGATTAAAGAGACAGGAGCCTGGAGAGATAGAATGATAAATGCCACTTTGCCCCTTCTATATTACTTTCATTTTTTAAACTGACAGTCCCTGAGCCCCAAGCATCAGAAAATCCCTTTCCCCTGACATTCCCTGGCCTCCTGAACTCAGATTCCCTTTGCACTGGAAAAATCCCATAGCCAGCTATCGCTTACGGCAAATTTTAAAGGGACATTTTCATGCTCAGTGAAACTTGCAAAGATGAGTCAAATTTCATTTATTGGTACCTATTTTCCTCTCTGATGGAAATATCATTCAATGACAGATTTTTTTTTCTTTCCCTCTCATCAACCTTTCCACTTAGTTGCTTTGAAAATAGTAAATAACTTTCTATTTTCTCCTCCTGTCACTCCTGCTTCAGAATATCTATGTTATTCCTATTTTTCATACACTTTAAAAAAATCGATTTCCTAAAAATTCATCCATGTGTATGTGATACCATTAAAAGAAGTGAAGTGTATCTAGGATCTGGAGAAAAAGAGAAGATCTGCAGTCTGATTATGGAGAAGCCTTTTTAAAAGTCAGCAAGGTATTATTCTACATGCCTTAGTCAATATATATACACGAAAAAGTGTCTGTGGTTTAAACTGCAGCAAGACAGATTTAAGCTAGACATGCTGAGGGACTTTCTTAGTGTAAAGTTTGTATGTAGTTACAAAATATTCTCACAGAGTTGTAGACATTCATCTTCTTGTCGATAGTAAGAATAAAAACAAACAGAAATAATTGAATGGAGATCTAATTCTAAAGCCTAATAAGCTGATTATAAGTTTTGGCTTCCTCTACTGAGAGGCAAGTTATAGAATGTGCACAAAAATTCTGGAAAACATAGCCCTTCATAGAACCTCCTCTAGCTGATTCTAACATATTTATACCCCCTACTATATACCTTAACACTCATTTAAAAAACATTCTTTCAAAACTTCATAGCTAATTATACTTCCTTGTAATCCCCATAAAAATTTTAATGTACATATTTTCATACTGCATAGAACAAACATACTCACTGTCTGTTTATATTTACGGGCACACAGGTGAAATAAAACAGGACTGCCACTGTGCTCAAGTCTAAGAGATGCAGCTCACCTTGTGTTGCATATGAATGGGAACAACACCCCCTGGGTGTGGGACGCAGGGATCTTGAGAGGAAGGGGCCCTGGAGACACACACAGAGGGGCAGGGTAGGTAATTTTACCTCTGAAAACCTTGGCCTCTTGTCTGTAAAATTACAAAACTGGAATAATTACTAAGGTTCCTTCCCATTTTAAAGGTGTTTTATGTTAACTGGTTTTTTTTTTTTTTTTTTTGCCATTAAGTTCTAATTCATGTGTCTATCAAAATGTCCTTGATATTGTGAGCTCCCAGTGGACAAGAATTTTATCTGTAGATGAGTCTTTTTGTGCAGTGCTCAGCATAGTGACATGTGTAATTAAATGCTTTGGAGCAACTGTGGCGGCCAGTGATAACAGTGCAGTTCAGAAGGAAGGTGGCTTCCTTTCACCACCATTTCACTTCTCTCCATGCAAAGATCACAGGGCACTAATAGGTCTTCAGTCCCCACCCAGAGAGATAGAGACACTAACATTTCTAAATGTTCTCACCCTAAATGACAATAAATCCACACACTCACCAATTTTTTTGTTAAGCTTCCATGTGTGTAGCAATAATAAGAAATGAATGATCATAGTTGGTATCTTTCTCATTAAATCCTCACAACCTATGAACTCGTAATAGCATCATGCCCATTTTATAGATGAGCAGCAAAACCTTGTTCACAGACACACAGCAGTTAAGGAATAATTTAAACCTAAGCACTGGCGTCTCATACCAACCTCAGAAATAGCATCTTATGCGGAATCCTGTGAGGGACGCGTGTAACTATCACCCATTCTCACAAGCAACATTTTTGCTATTTTCAAGAGCATATCATATTACAAATTAATAATCATTATGAAATAATACATAAGTTGATACAAAAATATGGGAAACCCCATAGACTGCTTTCGGTATTAATTGGGTTTCAGATGGTTGGTACATAATAATTAATTTTATCAGCCAGCATATGATCGACAGCTGTTTTCTATGGCAGTTTTGTAAAGCCCTGTGGAGATGGGTAGGGGTCCTGAACATCTTGCGAGTGAGATCTCTGAGACTAGGTCTGGGGCAGAGGAAACAATATTGCTGGCAGAGGATACCATCCGTTAAAAACTAGAGCTGGAAATAAACCAGGCAGATTTGGTGTTCTAGAAACTGTGAGAACCTCCCCATCTTACCCAGAATTGCAATACAATTCTGAAAAGATTGTTTTAAAAACAACCCCTAGCATAATGTCTGATGCATCACAGCCACTTTCTTCACACAAGTAAGGTAGCCATATCTGGTCTGTCATTGGTGTGGCTCGTGGATCCAGAGTACAGACTCAGGGCTGCATCTGTGGGTTCCAAATCCCAGTTCTGCCCCCTAGCCCTGTGGGAATTAGGTTGAGTCACCTTAACTACTCATCTGGGAATAGTCATTACACCTGCAACCCCACCATAACCATACATCATAACCATCAACTAATTATTATTTATTTTACTGTTTTCACCAAATTGAAATGGATGTGGTCTACCATGTGTCACGGGGAGAAGCTATCTGTGCTTGGGAACTGTGACTCCTGGACATAGTAGTTGCAACATTGTACTTTGTGCATTCACTGAGGCAAATATATCCTCAGGGATTGCAGAACCAGAAGTCTAATTTGGGCTCTGAATGCTGCTAAATGTTAAGCTGTCTGGAGAGCCATAGCTCTTTCAATGCTTGAATTTGCCACGTGGAGTAAAATTTCCCCATGGCCTTCAGATTTTGAAAAAGCACACCAGCACCCTCGTTCTAGGGAGGGTACCTTTCCCCCTCCTTTGTCATGGGTTTTAATACAATGTTACCAATACTGGCTTATTGGCCCATTAGGCAACTCATTGCTATAATTTCAGATAGAAAAGCTGATCATGAGCTACACCTGGAAGGGTTTTGTTCAACCAGACCCATCTTGTACCTAATGAAACAGGTCACATCAACATAGTCAGAGTTCTTCCTTTCTGTGTTTCAGGGTAGCTTAGAGCTGGGAATCTGTATTGCTGCAACTGCCCAAGAATGAGAAGTCTGGTCCTTCTGTTCTGGGAGACCTGTGGCTATGGTGAGGGATTTCTGTGACTCAAAGTGAGACAAGGACGAAAGAACATCTGACTTGGGGGGAGCTATGATTGGTGGAAGCTATGATTGGAAGGGGACACTTTGAAACCACAGTTCCTTCCTCGGCAATCAGAGTTCTTCCCCTGAGTTAGAAAACTCAAGTACTGCTCATCAGGTGTCTACAGGACTCATTTTGCCTCTTGCATTAGCCAGATTTCTGTTGTAAATCATTTATTCCTCATGGGTCAGCTATTTTACAGAGGAGGATGAATACCCCAAGACAAAATTAATGTCAGGAAGGGGACCTCAAATTCTAGGCAAAATGATATTCTCTTGCCACCCACCTCCTTGAAGTTAAGAGAATTTTACAATAGAAATGATTTTTCTACTTGCAGGTAAGAAATAAGGAGGGGGCATAAGAAGTAAAAAATAAGGAAGGCGAAACAGATAAGGTCTTTAACTTCTTTGGCCAGGATAGTCAGGACCGCATTTCATAAACCTTTTGTCATGGGGTAGCTTAAGATTCTGCACTGTGTGCGATGAGTTAGTACAAATAGGGATTGATTCTCTGTAAACTGCCCCCACGCACACCTGTCACCTTTCCTGACGATAGACAATAAGTCCAGTAAGGTCACTGTGGGACCTGGCTGCCCCGCTGTCCAAATCCCAGCTGAACCCTGACAGCAGCCCTAGCCTGAGGGATGCACAATCGCACACACACGGTGGGCCAGGCCGGAGGACTGGCAGACAGAATGCCACCGAGAGGAGGAGGTGGAGGTGGGTGTGTGTGCGTGTGGGGGAGGCAGGGAGGGGTGTGGAGGCAGTGTTTTTTATTTCTCTCAGCTATTATGGAAAGAACTGCAGGAGCTTAAATCTAAAGAGCAGCGCTGAAATAATGTTCAGGACTTAACAAAAGCCGCTGCTCTGCCGCTCCGTCGTCCGCCCGCTGTGTCCTGCCTCTGCTGAGGCTCCGTGCGGTGGGCGATCTCACATGCCCAGATGCTTGGAGGCGCCTGCCCCGGGAGGAGGGAGCAGGCCTGCCCTCGCACCTGGGGTTGAGCGAGGTTCGATGCCACTTCAGGGAGGGCGAACGCCTTGGCAGGAAGAAGGCAATCTCCTATCTTTACAGGGACTCTCCTTGGAAAGGGGCACCTGCAGCCATCTTGGATGGGACTCCGTATATGGTCACTTCTGATGTGAGTGGAATGGGTCCAGGTAACATCCGAATTATGCGGGTCTATTTTGAGAATATGACTGCAGAATTTGGCAGTATACCTTCTGATTTATTGGTAAGTTGCCTAAATTGATAGTAAAATAAAAGTATAATTCTTAACAGCATGGAAATTAAGGACACAGAGATGCAAGTCCAAAGCCCTACAAAAGGCAAGTTTTCAGTGTTTTATTTTATTTTAACCAAATTATAGGCACAGTCACCTGGCCTTGATTTCTATAAATTGTATCATGATCTCAAAAAGAAGCAATAAGATCTGATAGTATAATGGAAAGAAAGATTTTAAATCAGAAGATCTGGATTTGAGTCTAATTCAATTTATCCATTGCAGTCCTGTGATGCTCAATGCTCTCATTTCATTTCATCCCGTCTCATCCTTAAAGTGGAAATAATAGCATCTACTTCACAGAGTTGTTGTAGATTCACCAAAATAGGCCACAGGTGTCCTAGTACAGTGACCAGCGTGTGTGCGCACGTGCACACACACATGTGCACACACACACAGACACGCACACACACACACACACACACACACACACACACACACACACACACACATTGATTGGCTGGCTCCTGGTCTTCATAATCAGCTTGCTTGAAAAAGCAAATCAGTGTGCTGAAGAAGTCAACCAGAGCTTCACAGGAGAGCTGCTACCTATAGGATGCTTACTGTCACAAGTGTTTCCTGGGTCTCTAGAAGACTGGGAGGCTGCTACTTTTGGCTGCATAACACACTGGGAATCACTTCCTTGTGACTTGTGGAGACCTGCTACACTCTTGGAATAGGAGTAGCACAGAACCCTGGACTGACCAATCAGTTTCTTCCTTGAGAGTTTTCTAGGTGCTTTTGGGAAACAGCAACTGCCGCCAGAGCCTATCTTTCCTAACTTGTGGAGAATACCTGCAAAGAAATGGAATCGACGAAGAGCAAAGGAGAAACAAGAGGAAAGGCCATCAGTGAAAGCAGGACATGCCATGCCTGGAACCAGTCACACGCCTTTCAGAACTTTTGGTTTCCTTATTTGCTCAAGTTAGTCGGAGTTTCTGTCCTGCACAGCTGAAAGGGTCTGGATTAAAAGGGTCCATGTGGAGGGACATGAATAAAAATGTCCTTGCTTTCCTGCTCTTCCCACATGAGTTGCCCTGATATATTGCAAATATCCAGATATTATGTGATGCTTGTGGGAGAGAGAATGCCTTAAGTAGAAATGTAGGTGTCTGGAGTCCTTTACTTAAAAAAAAAGAAAAGAAAAAAGAAAAATTGGAATTAAAATAAAGTCACAGGTGGAGTCCCAATGGACCAAATTCCCCCTTCTCTAATCGCTGGGAGAAGAAGATGGGGAAAGGAGTAAACTGTAGTTAACCACCATTTAATAAACATCTGGATGAGCATTCTGCATGTGCTCTTTTTTTATTTAACCTTTACAATGTTTCCGGAAGGTGAATACTACTAATCTAAATTCACAAGTAAAGAGGTTAACTTACCCACAGTTGTACAGTTAGTACTTGGTCAGGTCTTCTCAACACCTAAGAACTTGCTCTTTTCCCATATTTGGCCACACTTTAAGTAAAGCTGGAACTTAAAGGGAAAACCTTACATGGTCAGTGAGAGCAAACAGAACATTAGACTTGATCATCTTTGAATGAAAGAAGGTGGGAATTCACTCACACTCAGGAGAATGGCATGGCAAAAGTTGGATGTAAACATGAAGTTCTGTGGACATCAGCATGATCTACCTTGGGTAGATTTGAGGCTACATGTTCAAGAGAATACTGAGAGTTCATGAAGTTTGGCCTAAAGTTGGGGGGTCTTGAATGCCTAAGAAGCTTGAATTGAATTTGAGACGCATCACTGCTGTTTATTCCGAGCAAGAAAGTAAAGTGATAAAAATGAAGATTTTTGGAGGTTAATATGGTGGCATGCATACTGAATCACATCTTTCTCCTGGCAAATCCTCCCCTGGACTTCTGGACTTGGACAACTGCCTGTCCTGTGCTTCCCCTAGTCTAGATGGGCAGATCGTGGGATGGTGGCTTAGTCCCATCAACTTCCTATTAGCAAGTCACACTTACAAATGACTCTGGTGCATATGGATTCTGGAAACCACTTCTCTGCAGTCTGCTGCCCACCAGGCTGTTGAACAGAGCAAATGGAGCTCAGATTTAAAGGAAAGTGAATTCTTGTGATACATGGAGCAGACCCACTTTTCTATGTTGAGGTTAATGACTCAGCCTATTTGACAATAAATTGTTACTTTGTTGCCTTTGGCCATTTCTCTCCATGTACATATCTACTTTAAAGAATTTAAAGACAGAGTAGTCTGGTCTGGGGCAAGATTTATGTATTTCTCAAACATTTTGCCTCATACTATCTTAATATTATCTCAAAACATGCTGAACTCTCTCAGCTGAATTTAGAGGAAGACTCTGGAGTAAACAGAGTTCCAGAACCCTGCCAGCAGTATCCCACGCTTATCATTTTGCACTGATAAGTAGTGTCCATAGAAGGACAATCACATGCTTAGGTTCATATGAGCAGAACTGGCAATGAAATCAACTCATCTGGTCCTTGTCCAATGTTGTTTATTTTATTCCAGAAGGTGTCCGGATGCCTTAGTTTAAGTTTTGACTGGGTGACCCCTTGTGAATCCTTCTCTCCCAAGAAATTCACGTTGGCTTTCTTTACCCCAAATTATATTATTTGTAGTTGAAAGTTCAAAGTCTTTAAAAACACAACTTACTTGGAAGGGATGGGAAAATTAAGCAGTTATCTGTTACTGAAAGTTCAAGATGAAGGAATTTCAGTTTCTTTACAAAGCTCATGTTATGAAAGAAGGGACAATAGTGAGGCCAGAAGAGCCCTGGGACCCTGAGCAAAGTGTGAGTATATGGAGTTGGGAAAGGGGAGGAGAGGACAAGGATGGAGACCAAAGAGACTGGGTTTGCTAACAGTGACTGCTGACTTGACTTTTTGATTCTGACTGTTGTTTTTCGAGAGAGGAAACAGGAGATCTAGTGACAGAAGGACATGGTGTGATACTCTCATACATCTGACTTGTCCGTGTGCCTCCCCCACCATAAACTACATTGATGACTTTTGCAGTGCTGGGGGAAGATAAGATTGTTGGAAGAGGGGATCAACGGAGTCTCTGTGGGAGGTAACTAGCCTAGGCAGCAATAGCTATTCATCATAGACATTTGACTGATTCTAACCCACAGAAGAATATAGACGAGACATATAAAGGCTTAAAATCAAATCATGTGTCATGCTGAAGAATAATGGTACTTTCTGCTAAGAGTATGTATATATTTTTAATTTCTGAGTGAATTAAGTGCCTATAAAAGGTGTTGAATTGGCAGCCAAAAAGCTAGAGCCCTTGATTTATGCCCAGAAGAAGAAAGACAGAGACAGTACCTGAATCATTCCCAGGTGCTCTGAGCCACCCGCCATACACTATGCCCTTTGACTCATTAAGAATTGTGATCCATTGTCCACTGAGTAGGTCCTCCCACCATTCTGCATGGGCTTGAGATTAGGATGATATTAGGGTGAAATGGTAGGGAAATCAAACACGTGAGTGTTGGGATCCTTGGCAAACAAGGTATTCTGTGGCCGTCATCTGTGGACTCATATACATCTCTTCCTAAGTTGTGTTTTTATTTTCAAAACACATTTATGCATTCTGTTTCATAATTTTCTCACAAAATATTTCTTCGGCAGTGCTTATTATTGACATTTTTGTTTTAGGATGGGAGACTGAGGCACAGAAAATGATAGCATGCTGGATCTGGAAGCAATCTTAGAAAAGTGACAGGATTAAAAATAGGAGCCGAATTTCCTGACTCCCCATGAAGAGAGAAACTCCTAGTCAAAAATGACAAGGCAGCAGTGAAGGGGGTTTGGAACTCAGGTGTTTTCACACCCTGCCCTCTTCTCACTTGTCAGGCATCATTCATCTTTATGTAAAGCAGAGCATTAAAAACACACACAGAGATAATGTAATGACAATGGCAAAACACTAATAAAACAAACCTTAGGGGAAAAGTCTCTATTCAGGTAGATCAGAGACCTAGAGGCAGAATAGATGGCATGGTCATTGAAGTGGGGCAGAGCTTCTTGCCCTATTAGTGAATGGGGGAGGAAAAATAGCTTCCCAGGATTAAATATACCATGTACTAAATTCATTAGCACTTAACAGGCTCAAAGCACATATTAGGTCTCCTACCAGGGAAGCATGGGCTTTTTCAATTAGGTAGAGAAATATTATTTTGGGGAAAAGTTCCTTTTTTAGGGAAATAAAATATTCATTTTACACTTCAATTTTTACTTTTTGGGTTTTAACTTACTCTATGTTTTTTAAAATTGAGAGCAGTTTGTTGACTTAATAGATGAGTTAGGCTTCAGTATATCTTCTTTGCATTTAATTCAGAAAGACTTTCTAGGGGTAGTATATATTGACAAAATATTTTATTTTATTTTATTTTATTTTTTTGAGTTGGAGTCTCACTCTGTCGCCCAGACTGGAATGCAGTGGCTGCTCCCGGCCACTGCAGCCTCGACTTGCTGGGCTCTGGCGATCCTTCCGCCTCAGCCTTCCAAGTAGTTGGAACTACAGGCGCATGTTACCACGCCCGGCTAATTTTTTTTATTTATTGTGGAGATGAGGTCTCACCAAGTTGCCCAGGCGGGTCTCAATCCCGCAGGCTCAGGCAATCCATTCACCTCAGCCTCCCAAGGCACGGGATTACAGGCTGAGCCACCAAGGACAAAATATTTTAAAACTGGCTACTAAAATATGGAAGAAGTGATTTCAGGTAGAACATTGCTCCCCACATCTATCTAATTCAAAAGGGGGTTCTATTCAAGGGAGAAGAGGAGATTCTGGGGTCCTGAAATCACAACTTCCATCACTGTCAACAGAACCGTGCTCACACAGACATGGTTCATGCCTTCTACAGTAATCTAGAAATATTGTCATGCCGTTGCAATGGCTTCTGTTGGGAAAAGTAGCTTTAACAAGTATGTTTGTGTTTGATGTTATTAGACATGATATGTTTTCAGAAATGTCACCACACAAGTAAGGCACCTACATGGGGCAAGAAAGTGTGATACTTAATAAGAGCTGAAAGTTCAGCCACACACATACGTGCTCACTCACACACTGTCCCTCCTCCTCTTCCAGTTATGTGTTCTTCATTTACAATCGTAGTTCAATCAAAATTACATGTGCAAGTACTGAAAATGCCACTAGAATTTTTCTGTTTTCATTGGTTATTATAGTATCTTTTAGTCACCTTAGTTTTCTTTCCCATCATACAGATGAAAAAAGTAAGCAGCCGAGATCAAGGAATCATGGTATAATCAAAGCAGAAGGGGAGTTCAGGAGGTCTACCTCTCAATTACTGCTGTAATTATTGATTTAAGATGACACCCTTATTTTAGAAAAACATTGGTCATATTACAAAAATGCTGAATGTTTTTATTTCCTTGAAATACAGTATAGTACGTTATTATGTTTCTCTGTCAAGTTAGATTTAAAAATGCATATTAGTAAATCAAACTATTACCAGGTGAGCTTCAGCTATGTCCAGGCATTGTGATAGGCTTTGTATTTTATCTAAATATAGTAACAATTCATCCCTGACACACAGGAAAACACCATTTTTTTATTCACTCACTGGATTAGTGGTTCAGTAATTATTTAGCACCTACTGTAAAACAGACACTTTATAATTAGTATTGATACAACTATTAGTAATTTTTTTCCTGAAGTTACTCATAGCTTAAGTGGGAAATTGACCAGTGGTTATCAATATAATGGTTATTTAATTAATTAAGATAAGTGACGCTAACTGATGCAAAATTATAGAACTTCAGTGTTGTAAGACAATTTTTCGTGTTAAGCCCCATGTGGGAGCAGAGAGACCAGTTAGGAGGTCAAAAAAGAGTTTAGTCAAAAAGTGTGAAGACCCTGAACTAAAGCAACAGCAGTGAGGTAGCAAACAGAAGTAGGATTCTAAAGATACCTCCTGTAGGGTGTCACGCTGGAAGACAACTTTCACTAGACACTGACAAATAACAGGACAGTTTTACTGAACATACTGGTTATTGTAAAAAATAGTGAAGGAGACGAGGAAGCATTTTCCATGTGCCAAAGTGACACAGGCACAAGTAATAGCCAGAGTAGAAAGAAACCAGTATTATTTATAGTTCAATCTACATCATTATTGATGCTATGGTTTTGTAAAAATAAATAATACTCAACATCTTAAACACAAATATCAAATACTCTTAACATAGGAGAGATCAAAGGTTTTGATGAGTGGATAGTTGTGAAAAAAGGAAGCAGGAAGAAAAAACAAGCTAAGATTCTGTGTCCTCAAGGAAAGGAAAAGCATAATGACTAACTCTAAATATTTTTAGAAAAATACACTTTATTGCATGTATTAAAGAGGTATGAATAATTGAAAGATAATGAATAACTTTTAAACTATTATGAAGGAAAAAAGAGAAAAAAGAAGTACAGACCACTTAAAAAAGATAGCAAAAGATCTGAGACAGCCAAATAAATAACTTCGAAGAATGGTAAGTAAAATACATAGCGGCAGTTGACTAGAAAACACTCTCATATTTTACTGATCTCAATAAATATGAAAGTATAAGTTCTCTGTTAAAATAGAGATTTGCAGATTGGAAATCTATATCTATATCTATATCTAACTATAATATCTATAGAGATTTAATAAAACAAACATTCTGAAGATAAGTAAATAAATAAAATAGATGGGGTGGATGGATAAATAAATACAGAAAGACAGAGAAATTTAAATTTTACAAATAAAAAATATTCAGCCTTTCCAAACACGATGGAATGTTCACAAACAAACAGACCATCTTCAGGTAAAGAAAAAATCTGAATACATTTTAACAATCAGATGACATGGACTCCAACCTGAGATTGAACTACAAAAAACTTTAAAATTAACAGAAAAACAGGAAACAATTGACTCAAAAGAGAGAAATATTGGTTAAATACATTTATAAAAATATATAAAAGAATGAAGACAGTATATATCCAAAAAAAGAAACATAGTGCCTTAAACAAAGAGAACCCAGTTGTTTTTCTTTACTTAAAAAGATGTATAAAGATGAGCAGACTGGCATTGGTTCAGTGGTTAAACAATATCATGGCCAATGGTTTTGCAATTGTATTTGTCTTTGCCTTATCTCTCAAAATGTTGGTTGGTTCTCCAGACATTACATTCATATTGCAAACAGGGACAAGGAGAATATGAAAGGGTTTTTCAGCTTGCATTCATCGCGTTTTATTAGGAAAGCAAATGTTTCCACCCACTAAAAAAAACAAAACAAAAAACAAAACAGTAGTTCTCTTTGGCCAGAACTATAGTAAATGACCGATGATGGCTACAAAGAAAAGTTGAAAATGAATAGTAAAGTCAATGGAAGCAAGTCATCACCATAAAAAGAGAATGATCTAAAAGAAAAAAACAGAAAACTTGATCAATAAAAATAAAATCAATAAAAATAAAATAAAATGGTTATTTGAAAAAAAGACCCAATAAAATAGATAAAACTCAGGCTAGTGTAATCAAAGGAAATATATTATCCAAGCAACATTAGAAATAAGAAAGAAGATGTGAATTAAATTTTAGACACTGGGAAAATGCTAGGTACAACTTTTTTATTTTTATTATTTTTTTCATATTTTTATTTGAAAATGTTTATATCAGTACAACGAAACCAAATTTTAGAGACACTGGATGTCATTAGTTTAGATATTATTATTTTATTCTAAAAGAAAGGCATGAAAATTATTTACATGATGAAAGGTTTCACAACTTCAGTAGAATGGGCAGTTTCATGTTGATGCCATTTCAACAGCATTTTGCTTCAGTACACATACTTTCCAAGAATGTCACCATCTCTAAATAAAAAACAATCCTTGTTGTCTAGAACTACTTTGGTGCCTCCATATTCTGGGAGAAGAACTTTATCTCCAACTTTCACACTAACTGATTGAATCTCTCCACCCTTTCCTTTGGCACCTGAGCCAACGGCCACCACTGTCACTTGCAATACCTTTCCCTGAGATTTTTCTGGAAGTATAATTCCTCCCTTGGTTACAGTTTCAGCTGTGCTCTTGTCAACCAATACTCAGTCAAAGAGCAGAAGAAACTTTCCAAATGCTTGCCCTGCCATGGCTCCCGCCCCATGAGGTACAACTTTAAACCAATACTTTAAAAAAAAAAAATCTAAGCCAGACTCGGTGGCTCAGCTTGTAATCCCTCACTTTGGGAGGCTGAGGTGAGTGGATTGCCTGAGCCTGTGGGTTTGAGACTCACCTGGGAAACTTGGTGAGACCTCATCTCTACAATAAATCAAAAATTAGCCGGGTGTGGTAGCGCAGGCCTGTAGTTCCAACTACTTGGAAAGCTGAGGCGGAAGGATCGCTGGAGCCCAGTAGGTCGAGGCTGCAGTGGCCGGGAGCAGCCACTGCACTCCAGTCTGGGTGACAGAGTGAGATTCCAACTCAAAAAAAAAAAAACTAGATGAAATATAAGATTTTTTAGGAATATAGAATTGGCTCAATTGGCAGAAACTCTGAATAAATAACCAACAAATACTTTTCAAAAATATATCCATTAGTATATTAAAAGAATACTATGGACTTTCTTAATGTACATAACCACATTCAGTCAAAATTATCTTTTAAAATTTCTTGGGAGTCTAGAATAGCAAATTTTTTTTCTTCAGAATTGGAAATGTTCACTGGGTTTATTTTGAGTGGATCAAAAATGAAGTAGCCTGTTGAATTTAGTAACCATGTTACATGAAAACACATTATCTTTAAGTATTAGAATCACATTTGTTTTTACAAAATGTACACAAGAGTGAAGACAACTGAAGGAGCAACATGCAACTTTTATCTCATACTTACTATGATCTGGAATATTCTGAAACACAGAGTTTACAATAAATGTTGTATGCCTATAGGAATTTAGTTTATGGTAAAGATGAAATTTTAAATAAGTGGAGAAATAATTGACTAGAAATAAATGGTGTTAAAAAAAATATAACTATCTATCCTAAAGGGATGGGGTGAGGGTAGAGGAGGAAAGAGACAGGAGCCTCTTCTTTTCTTGGTCTTGTAAAAAAAGCAATTCAAGATGCACTGAGAAGCTTAAGGTAAAGAAAAAGATTCTAAAAGGTTTAAAGAAAATATCAGAGAACTTATTTTTAATTTATATATTGGGAGGCTTTCCTAAGAAAGACACAAAACCTAGAATTTATAAAGGAAAAGATTGACAGGTTTTGCTGTACAAAAATTATAAATGTCTGCATGACAAAAGACTCCATAAACAAAGTTAAAAGACAAGTGAAAGAAAGATCAGTGCAGTGGAATAATATTTTGATATAATTGATTTTTTCCTAGCTTCCTGTTATACCTGACCCATCCTCACCAACAGCCCCTCCCCATTTTGGCAGCAGGTAGACATTCTATGTTCATCAGAGAATAGATGACACAGCATAATACGGAGAACAAAGGAGTCCATTCTCAGTTTTTTAAATTTCCAAAACCTAGGATAGCACATAGAAAAACTATCTGGAAAAATGTGTTTGCAGCAGTCTCAAGATTTGATTGTCTTTACTCTCGATCAAGATTCTATTGGCTTGGGAAGAAGGGGAGTTGAACGGAAAGTAGAGAGAGCTGAAAAGTCAACGGGTGCATGAGAAAAAGATTCTGCCCCAGACTTCTGCCAGGTACTGAGCCTTGTTCTGCAGGGGCAGTGTGTGCGTGGAGGGGTAGGGGTAGGGGGTGTTAGTGACAGAAAACTCAGAAACAAAGAATCCGACATGTCCTTTTCCAGACCTGTGTTCCCATTCCTTCCCCCCAGCCCGTGTTGGAGAGACGAGTGCAAATACCCATGAAGTATATCATGGAAGATGGGCTTGACACAGTCTCACAGATTTCCCTTATGCTCAGCATGCATAAAAACAGCCAAGTTATTCCAGAGCACCCAATAATGGCACTGAAGTAGCAAGTAAAGTCAACTTGATGGGGACAAGGGATGATTCAGCTTTAACTTGAGCACCAGGAACCAGAGGAAGTAGGGTATTCCTTAGGAAATGCTGGAGTGGACAAAAGAGTAACTGAAGACCAGCTGCATCCTGCCACCAACGCCTTCATCCTCTCAGGCCCAGGTATCTGGACTCAACCCTGGGGCAGGGCTGATGATGGTTGAGTCTGAGATTCAGCTTCTGCCACCTAGTGGAAAGGGTGAACATCATATTAAGTTAGAGAAAATCAATAGTTTCACTTCTGGCTTCTGTGATTTGGAACCCATTATACTGACAGCATTCATTTGGTATCCACTATACAAAAGGTGCACCTACACATCATGAGGTTAAAGACAGACAGCCTGCTGCAGGTCAGACTCTCCAGGAAGCCAACTCTGAGATGGAGCTTGTCGTGCATGATGCTTATTAAGGTATTAATGCCTGAGGAAAGGGTAAAAGAGCTAAGCTTGACCAGGGGAAGAGGTCTAAATGACAAGCAGGGCCAACAGCACCAAGTTGACCCCATGGGGAGTTCTGGAACTCAACTCTCCCATCTGAGTGGCTATGTATGAGGCTGAAACAGTCAGATCGTCATACCTTCATCTCAATCAGTTGTTGGTGTAGTCATATCCGGGAAGGGCATGACCTTGGTCAAGGAGGCTCTCAACAAGGAAGGTGATCCCTGAGGGGCTGACAGTACTCCCCTTGCTGGGCAGTGCATCTTCGTACCCACCAACTCCCCAGTAAGAAAATATACAGAAAGAAAAGACAAACAAGTAAAGAAACAAACATCCAAGAAGACGTACAAGTAAGTAGAGGTCTCCAGTTTTAAACAATATTCTCCACTTTACCTCCTGCCAAAGATTAGTAATATTTGTAAAAATATTGATAATATCAAGAGTTGTTGAGGATAAAAGAGAAGATAATTTTTACAATCTGCTAAGCAGTGTCAATCAACATTTTGAATGTGCATTCCCTTTGAGCCAATAATTCTACTCTTGGATTCTCTACTTTGGAGAAATATACAAAGACCCAAAGAACCATCTACAATGTTTTTACTATAGCCTGTCTGTAATCATGAAAGCAAGGACCAGTCAATATGTTTATATGGTGAGATGTTTTAAAGTACGTTTTTATTCCTCTCTTTTATAGAATGCTGCACAGTTGTTGAAAAGAATGGGTTATAGCTATATGTGACATGTTGTAGAATATGTTTCCTAACATGGAAATGTTCCTAAGTCATATTATTACACACAAAATATCAAACAACAATGAGTATAGTATCCCATTATTGATAAAAGATAGATAGAAATGTACATATATATTAAAAGGGGAAATGAGGCGATTCAGTGGGCAGACAACACTGAAGAGGAACTGACATATTTTACTTTGTATATTTCCATATTTATTTATTGGTTTGAAAATGTGACCGTGTAGTATCTGTATAGAGCTGAGAAGTTTGCGTGGAAAAAATAGGTTGAAAATATTTTGCTTTCATTTGTGTTATTTTGCTTTAATGACTGAGTTTTATAAGATTTTGCCTCCTATACTCACTCTCAGCTCCTATCTCATCAGGAAGACCGCCCCAGCCCTGAGCACAATGCATGGTAGATGAAGTCCACTTCTCTTATGCATCCTCAGGGAGCCATCACCTGACTGCTGGGGAGGCAGGACAGGTGAAAGGCAGGGATGCACCAAGGCAGCAAGGGAAGCAAAGAAGTGAGAGGCTGTCTGATCATTCCCAGAAAGATTGTGAATCTGTTGCACCTGAGAGAGAAGAGGAACAAACCAACAGAGGCATCGAATAGAGTAATCTGGAATCACGCCCGTCCTTCCATTTAGGATTCTATTCTTTGTTGGAAATTTTTTACCAATATGTCTACGTCCCCCTTTCCAACTCAGTGTAAAATACCAAAGGACAGAGTTTATGTTTTCATCTTTGTTATTCCCGGCATATAAGAAATGCATCAATTGTGCATGAACGGATTGGTCTATCCCAATATAGTCTCTGTTGGCTGAACTCTCCAATGTGCCAGGTACTATTCAATTATGCAGCAGAAAGACAAGGGGCTCCTTCACCGGAAACACCAGCTCTAAGACCACATAGCAAAACTATAGCAGCTGCTATTCTTAATGATCTTGTGTATCTGCTGCACTGAATTTATATTGAGAAGTAGTTTTATAAAAGGGATGTTTCTATGAGGTGAGATGGTATCTCTCTGATCTCGAGGCTGGGAAAACTTCCTAAAAGGAGCTCAGTTTGAGAGACAGCAGGTGTTTGAGGAAGTCGGCATGTGTTCCATGTGTAAAGGATGCCTTACAGGCACTCTTTGAGGTATGAATTGGGAATGACATGAGTGGGAGAAAAGAGGAGATGGACAAAGAGACATTTTGCTGAGCTTTTAGCAAAAAAGCTGATAGAGGAACACAGAACAGGACAAAGAGGGAAATCCAGGGCAAAAGCGCTGCCTCTGATAGAAGATCAGAAAATGCTAGAGAGAAGCAGGTGGTGGGTACCAGCAAACCACTAGGGAGGTAGTTTAGCCCTGGCATGGCAATTCAGAACAATAAGATACGTATGATTGAGAGGCAAAGCTGAGACACCCAAAAGATGATTGGACCCTTGGAGCAATGCCTGGGCTAGCTCTGAACATAAAGCATGCTGGATGAATCTTATCCAAACCCATTCCCTGGCCATTGCATATGCCTTGGGTTTTATTCAGGGTTGCTGAATAAGGCCCTTCCCATGCCTGAGAAGCTCTCTGACTGTATTCTTGGCTACTCCGAAAAAGTACCTCCATCCTCTAGTCATTCTATGCAATTCAGTAAAAAGCTCTTTCTCTAATCATTGAAACCCTGGTAGAAAATACAAAAGTTTTCACTTGGGCCACTTTCTTACAAAATTCGAAGCATCAGGAAATTGCTTGAGCCTCCTAAAATGCTTTTAGCATAAAAGATAGCCATATCTACTTCAGTGCTTCCTTCTAGACATGAAACTCCTTGAGAGCAGGGGCATTTGAAACTTGTTGTTCTGCTCCAGTTGCTAACACAGGATCTGGAATGCAGTCAGTATTTTCTTGAATTGATCAGAACTTTATTCTGTTCTTCCAACTAAAAATGACCTTCTCCACAAAGGTTATCAGTGACAACCAGTTTTCTCACATGGACCATTTCACGCTGATCGCTTCATCCATGGGTCCTCTATGACTATGATTGCCTGTATCAAACATTTAGGAGTAAAGTTATAATCCCAAATTATATCAGTTGTTTTTCATGTGCAGGCTCATGCTCCATGATCACCATTGCTACCCAGAAAGTGTCACTTAGCCTTTCTCAGCCCGTTTCCTCACGTGAAACAGGAAAAGAAAAATACATCTCTCACAGGAATTTTGGTGAGATTAAAAGAAGTAACATACAAGAAAGAGTTGAGCAGCACACCTGGCAGAAGAGAGGGGCTTGGACATGTCAGCTGACCTCTTCTTCCTTGGAGTAGAGTCCCAGTCTAAGGACACATCTTAAGCCTGCTTGTAGCCCCCAGTGCCTCACACAGGGCGCAACACAAAGTAGAAGCATCACAGACTCAGGAAATTTCAAATTTGAAGAGCAAATACACCAGTGGCTTTCATATTGCTTGTATCGCAGTTCACATTTTATCTATTTATTTTGAGTTGGAGTCTCACTCTGTTGCCCAGACAGGAGTGCAGTGGCCACTCCCGGCTACCGCAGCCTCGACCTGCTGGGTTCTGGCGATTCTTTCACCTCAGACTTCCAAGTAGCTGGACTACAGACATGTGTTACCACATCTGGCTAATTTTTTTGATTTATTGTAGAAATGAGGTCTCGCCAAGTTGCCCAGGCAGGTCTCAAACCCTCGGGCTCAGGCAATTCACTCACCTCGGCCTCCCAAAGTGCAGGATTACAGGCTGAGCCACAGAGCCCGGCCTACAGTTCACATTTTATATCAGGATATGTTGTGTGTGTGTGCGCGCGCGCGAGTGTGTGTATACCCTAAATTTTTTATTCTTTAAAAAAAATGCTGACCATGGCCCAATAAGTTGATTTTGTGTCCAACAGTGAGGCATGACTTGCAGTTAGAAAACAGCCATCTAGAGTCTAGACCTACCAGTCAGGAGACGATGCCTATCTCCTCTATATCATCCACTGCACAGTGACTGTCCAGCACCTACCTACTTAGATAGAACTACTTGCTGCTGGATAGTGTGTCAAATGTGAGGCACTAAATATAAAGCAATGCTGTGGCCAGGGAAGATGGTGTCGGAGCGCACGTCCTGCACAGCTGTGTGTGTGCACCAGAAAGCATGCAGGCATGCCCCGTTGCACATAGAGGAGGTGCTTGTTTGCATGCCTCTTTTGTGAGGGACTCGGTTAAATGAAATGGCTGCAGCAAGAATACCCATGAATTCTTCATAAGTGCAGGCAAGGGAATGCCTCCAGCCTTCACTCCAGGGCACCTTCCAGATGTGTTCTTCATCATTTCTCACACCCTCACTCACTCTCCAACTCCACTGGAGTGTATCCATCACTGTCAATGTGTCTTGCTGGCTGAGGAGTGAGAGTTGCTCAGTGATGGGGAACTGGGCAGAAAAGGTGGGCTTTAGTTTCTACGGATTAAAAGGACTCTCAGGAGGCCTTAGAGACACAGGTTGCCATTTGCTCCCAGACCAGGAGAGAAGAAATGTTTCCAGCAAAGACGTTCTGCCTCCAGGAAACGTAACCTTGCCTAGTCTTCAAAACACACTGTAAGCCCTGCCTAAGATGTAGTTTCAGTGTTCTTCTGCTATTAAAGTTATTTTAATTTTTCCTCTTAAGAGTACTTCCCATCACTCATCTTATTAAAGGTGGAGAGGAACCCAGCTGAGGGTACAGAAATCAGTGCAAATCCAGATAACCCTCTCTCCTAGCATGGGTGTTTCTCCCTGGCTAACTGAGGAACAGGGACAAGCCCTACTCTTTGCTTCCTTATTCAGTGAAGAGTCTGATGTTGTGACAGCTGGTACAAGAGACTTACCTGAGGAGAAAAAACCCTTTCCAAAGGGTTTCTTCATAACTAGGGCCAAGAAATGCATTCCAGGTGGTTCTGTCACAACTGCCTCTTGTTGTCCCTAATAACGCAGGTGGGACAGGGAGACTGATGAGGTGAGACCTGGACTAGGACAGGACTCAGCTTCAGAAGGAGAATCTCACTCAATATAAGTTCTGGCACATGCTAATATAAATATCAAATAGGGTTTGGGGCAAGCTTAATCATACAACGTGCAATTTTATTAACAATTTATTTTAGTCAATACTTTATTATTCACAGAAAACATGGAAAGACCCTCTAACTTCATAGCTGCTCTGAACCCTAGAATTGCTCAACAGAGCCCATAGAAAGAAGCATGAAGCTGGCATTAGGCCCCTCTGGGAGAAGGATGAGTTCCTGAGAGCTTCATTTGTATTGGGAAGCTCACACTATTTGGCATGCATGTACATGCTTCCTTGCTGGACATGCTGAGGACATGGGCACAGGTTTCTGGACGATTTCTAGATTGACTTCACTCTTCTTGAAGAGTCTTCACTCGACTGACTCTTCCAGGGTAAAGAGCACCTGTTAGAGATGAAGTCCTCAAAAGGAGTCAGTTCATTTCTCAGTAATTTATATTGGATCCACATGCAGTTCTAACAAATGGCTCACCCCAATCTGGGCCTAGATGGTAAAGGAGAGGGTAGGAAGATTTTTGAAGTTAGGTTGTTGCTTAACCAATGTGATTCTTCTTTAAGTGTCAACTCTGAAGTCTTCCCTTTCCTGTATGATACAGGTGTACAGTGGTTCCCTTTGCTTAATATAGCTTTCTTCCCCTTAGTCCTCCATAGCCTACTCCCCCCTACATGCTGTCCTCCTTCCCACAACCTTGCCTGCCTAATTAATATCCATCCTTCACGCTGGAACTTAGGTTCCCTATGTCCAAGAAACCTGTTCTACTTTCCTCAGGTTGGGCGCATTCCCCTTGCTTCAGATCCTGGGTTCTTCCCATTGTGACATGTACCACTTACACATTTTATTGCAGTTTTCTGATCTTGCTTCCCAGATTAACTGTGAACATTTTTAAATCGAGTTCTATGTCTCATTTGTCCTTGCTCATTGCATGCCTATCTTAGTACTTGGTATATGATTAGTACATAACAGTGCTGAATAAATGAATGGATTATATTTTTCCTTAAGCCCTATCTTTCCAGAGACTGACCACAGCATTTCAGTCCAATAGAGAAGTTCTGGTGTGTGCATGTGTGCGTGGGTGTGTGCATGTGTGTGTGGCTGCTGTGGTGATAGGAGAAAGAATTGCTGTCTTCCTTGGCAGTAACTGAAGCATAACTGAAAAAATAATTTTTTTTTCAAATGAACCCTGGACATAGGGCAACCAGCTATCATTGATAGTGGTAAACTTCACTGATAAAATGGAGGCAATCCTGGGAAAACTGGGATAATGTTCTGACCTGGAGACCACCTGATTCTCTATCTATGAGGCAATCACCATTCTGGATCCTTGGCTCTAAGACTCTCTATAATTCAGCTACATGGAATAGGCTATATGTGACTCAGCTTTAGCAGATAAGATGCCAACCATGTCTTGCTAATAATTTTCCAGGTCATCCAAATGCCTAAAATGCATGTGTCTTTGCAATTTTCTTACCCAAATTCTCTTGCCCAGGATCACCCTGTTCTCTTTTCCTTTCTACCCATTAACCATTTTCCTCTTATAGTAATGGAACTCCCTGCGAGTTTTAGAGGGTAGAAAGCTAGAGCAGCTGCCTTGGACTCAGAGGCAGAAGCAGTATGTTGAGTTCAATATAGTGACCCCACTGACTCTGTGCCACTGCCCTCAAGACTGTTAGGGGAGAAAGGAAGAAAATATTTTGTTGGAGCACTATAATTTAGAATCTCTATGTTGCAGAGATTAGCACTTATCCTAAATAATATATTAACCACACATTATTTTCTATCTACAGAGGTCATGATCATCTACGTGTTGGAAAAAACTCAGTGATTTCCCCACCCCAGAGATCCATGGAAACCAATAATGACAAAATCAACAATAACCACTACAGTCATTTAATGAGCACTTACTTTATGCCAAATGGTACCTCCATCAGATACTCTTAAGATACATAATCTCATTTTATCTTCACACTAGCCTTGAGAGGTGAGCTTTTCTCCTCTAATTTGAATATGAGAGAAATGAAGCTGAAAGTAACTAATCCAGGTCATATACCCAATACATGGAAGAGTTGGGATTTGGATCAGACTAGTCTTTCAAACATCAACTATAAAGGATCCAAGGTATCTTTTCTAATTTCCAATTTTCTGAACACAGAAAAGTTAAGGAGAGGTCAGATAAAACTTTCTCTTTTCCGAGTCTCCTGCCAAGACCAGCATCTTGGCCACTATGATCCCAGTCTCTCTGTAGGTGTTCCTAAGTCTCTCCCACTTCTGCGTCTCTGCACAACCACTAGAGCTGTGTGTGTAAATCAAACTCTATCAAAACAAAAAACAAATGAGCAAACAAACAACACCATAAAATACCAATATTTATTAAACACTTACTCTATACAGGCAATATACAGTGTCTGTGCCATCTAATGTATTCTTTTAAATATAGTAGTTGTATTTGCATATCTTATCTCCTTCAATCTCATGAATGTTCCATGAGAAAGATGTTATTATTATCCCTAGTTTTAAAATAAGAAAATGGAGACCTAGAGAGAATAATTCACCCAAAATCACACACCAGGAAATATCAGAGTCCAAATTCCACCTGGGTCTTGATTCTAAATGCAGACCCCCTTCCATAAGAAGCATTCATAAGTATGGTATGTAAGATTCTTGCCTGTCTGGAACTAACCATGCCTCCTGCCTACCTGTCTAGTCAGTTCCCTGAGCTCCTTCTCACACAGGGCATACCTCTGGTGCTTCCATTCATCAGGGTATGCAATGCACTGTGCCTGAAATTCTCAATTTCTTATCAGGAGGACTTTTTCTTCTTCCTTCCCAATCTGCCAGTTCCCTCTTCTTTTTGGGGGTTTTTTTTTTCTCTCCTTTCCTATTCAAGTAAAACTCTGTGGTCACAGAGTGCGGTCAGCCATACTCCTGCCAAATTCCCAAAATGCCCTTGCTCCCTTTCTTTCCATTATATCGACTCAGGAAAAGCTTCAACCCTAATCTATTCAACTTCATCTCCCCTTCTACATGGGAGCTGTTAAGAACCTTTGGAGAAAATTACAACTCAGAAACTATTTCATGGTTTCCACCTTCCACCAGAACTTTAGTGCTGCATGACAATACTTCTAACCTTCTCTTCCTCATTGTCACACTCTCTTCTCCCTCCTTAGCAGATGTCCTTGTCTCCTATTTTGCTGGAGAAAAAATAAAAGTTGTCATTCATTCAACAATTATTTATTGACTTCCTTCTATGAGCCAGGGATACTTCAGATTACTAGGGATATAGCAGTAAACATAGCAGACAAAAATCCCTTCCCTTGTGAGACTTGTAGTCTACTGGGAACTGACAGACAGCAAACATAAGTTCACTACTATGGACTATGACTGATAGTGAAGTTATTGTGGAGAAAAATAAAAAAGGGTCAGAGAAGGAGCAAATCAATGTTTTAAACAGGTAGTAAAGAGAGGCTTCATTGGTAAGGTGTTATCTGGGTAGGAACTGCAAAGGAACATCAACATGAAAATTTCTTGTGTTTTTCTTTCTTGTCTAAGAACATCTCTACATCCACACTTACCTGTGTCAAATCCCCCATACTCTGCTCCCAACACAATGGGAGCCAGGGTCTCCCTCCACTGCCATTCCCCAATGCTCCGGAGGATCGCATTTCCTTCCTCCTTCCTCTTCAGAGATTTCCTTCCATCCATTGCATCTCCTCTTTCTTCTATCTTCAACTTCTTTTTGTCAGACCTTTTCTACTACCATTTAAACACATCACATTTTTTAAAAATTACAAAACAAAATCCTATTTGCACCTTTTGTATTGGTTTTCTAGGACTGTCATTAACAAAGTACCACCAAGTGTGTAGTTTAAACAATAGAATTTATTGTCTCACAGTTCTGGAGGCCAGAAGTCCAAAATCAAGGTGTCAGCAGGGTCATGCTCCCTCTGAAGGTGCTCATGAAGGATCTGCTCCAGGTCTCTTTCCTGGCTTCTGGTAGTTTCTTGACTTGTGATAGCATAACTCCAGTCTTCACATGGTATTCCTTGTGTGTGTATGTCTCTGTGTCCAAATTTTTCTTTTCATGATGATACCAGTCATACAGGTTTACAGCCTACCCTACTCCAGTATAACCTCATCCCCATCTTAACTAATTACATGTGCAATTAGTTATGATGTCCTATTTCCAAATAAGTTCCCATTTGGAGGTGCTGGGATAAGAATTTATAGAAGACACGATTCAACCCACAGACCCTAACATACTCCTAGGGCTACATCTCTTATTTGTCTCTTGTTTCACAGTCATGGTTCCTGAAAGAAACAGTGCCTGCGCTATTCATACTTCATGTTCAACACTAATTTCTTCTCATTCTGCAAACTTTCACTCTACTCCATCCCCAAGGCTTCAATTACCATCTCTATCCTAACAACTCCCAAATTGCTATCTCCAACCGGATCTCCCTTCTGAGCCCCAGACTCATATATTCAACACTTAAAGGATATCTTCATTTAGGTATCTCAGGGCCACCTAACACTCTGCATGCCCCAAACTGAATGCACTCTCTTTCCCCAACACACACTCCTAAGCCTGGCCCTTGTACAATTTCCCTTGTTGAGATAAAGTATCACCCTCTATTCATTGCCCTCCCAGAAACCCAGAAGTCCTCTTGCTTTTCCCTCTCTCCCTTGCCGCTCATCAACTGCCAAGTTTTCTTGATCCTGGCCCCTAACTGTCTCCAGACTCTATCGTTTTCTCTCTGCTCATCCTGTTTCTCTCACCTGTATGGCAATTGCTTCTTAACTGCCTTGTCTCAGGCTTTCTCTCTCTTCTGAGTTAATCCTCCCGATACAGCTAGTATGATCAGTTTTAAATGCCAAGTTATTCCCCTTACTCGCTCTTCTAAACCCCTCCAGTGAATATAGTCCAAAAGACAAAGTTTATAATGTTGACCTAGCACTGGAAGTCTTTCATAAAGTGGTTTTTCTTCTTGTCTCTCATTAATCTATTCTCCAGCCTGTCCTCCGCACTCTCCCTTGTATGGAGAGCTTCAACTATTCAGGTCCTCTTGAATATACCATGTTAGCGTTTATATTATATTGAACCTCTGCATGAGTGTTCCCACTTCCTAGACCATTTCCTCTTCTTCTGGCTTCTCTCTTCTGAGGATGTAACTTACGTGCATCTCTTCTTCCTGGTAGTCTTTGCTGTCTATTGCTCAAGGCTGGTTTTTGAACTTCTTGAATGTTTCCTCACCATATTCTCTGCTTACTTCTATCATGCCACTGTATTAGGAAAATTTCATCAGGTTATACTTCATATCCAACAACCCCAAAGTCTCAGTAGTTTATGGCAAAACCAAAAAATAGTATTATTTGTTCCTCATGTTGCATGTTTGCAGATTAGTGCATCTTTACTTCAGGATATGGGTCAAGTTCAGGACTACTCCATGTATCCTCTCTCCTAAGATCCAAGTTTATGTGGCTCCCTTCTGAGATATGCCTTTCTCACAGCAAATGACACAGGAACAAGAGGTTGAGTTGAACAATGCAAGGGAATGTAATATTCCTGACAGGGCATGTGCGGGTAGTATATAATCACATTCGATTGACCAGAGCAAGTTACATGGCCAAACCCAACATCAATGAGGTAGAAAAGCATACTCCTCTCTTAGGGAAACAGAGTGAACATGGGAATGTGCAGTCCTACAGAGAAGAAAACCAGTGATTGTAAACACTATTACAATCTACCCCAGACACTTAGACTTAAATACCTTATCATTCATCTGTCTCTCCCACTAAAATTTAAGTTTCTTTAGAGTCAAAATGATTCTGCATCATTTTACTCCCCATGCTCAATAGATGTGGTTTGAGTAAATGCATGCTCACAGATCAGTTCTTATGCGCTCTCCTGATATGAGCTGGGAGAGTCGCTTCTTTCTTTGTACTTTCATAGAATAATGTCATGAGACTAGTCTACTCTTATAACATTGTACTTTTTTGTTTGTAGATGAATTTTCCTCTCTAGACTGGAACTAGAGAGAAACATCATCTCATCTCATGCACCTAGCACAATACCTGGAAGAGAGAAATTCAATAAATATTTGAATAATTGAATCAAATCATTCTCTCAGTTGCAATCAGCATGTGTTTATTGATTACCTACTAGATGGCTGACATTATCACTCTAACAAGTCTTGGTTAAAAGCTAGAAAGTCCCACAGGCCAGTGAGATCAAGGGGAATGAAGAGACAGGGAATGAGCCCATTCCTGTAGTCCTGCCTTGAAGAGCAACACTCACCTCCCAGGAGGCAAACTCAGTGCCACTCCACTCGTCCTCACTTGTTCTGGCCACCCCCGCCTGTGCCTCTCACCCCAGTAGCATGCCTGTGATCTAATCTTCCCATCCAGTTTATTGCTTTGCATTGCTCAGCTCACCAAGCACATTTGTGTTTATTGTGCGATTAGTGCTGAGTACACTGAACAAGGTAATGACATGCAGCAAAGGCCAAGAGATGACACCCTGTCTCTGTGCATTGCTTAACGCCTCAGGAGAATGAGGTGCTTCTCTCCTGCTCCTGAAGTCTGGCTGCATTACGGATTCAAGCTGGAACCACAGACGGTCTGAAGAAAGAGCCCAGACCTGGCAATAAGCAGCACCAATGATGTGGAGCGAAGAACATTGTTTTTCATTGAAATGTAACTGATAAGAAATTCAATGGATGTGGACAATATGATATGATCTCCCAGGCACGTAGAATGGGGGAGAGAGTGTCTGGATCCTGAGCATGCTGCTCTTGAATTCAGGAAAAAGTAAGAATTTTGGAAGAAGGGCCTGGAAAAATGCAGTGCAAGACTGGGTCATGCCTCGCCATCCTGGGTCGGGGGCAGGCAACTTGTACCAAGTAGATAGAAAAGACATCCCATGGTAGGCCATTGGGCAGAATTTTCAAGGACCAGGACCACAAGTATTATCTCTCTGCCTGAATGAAGTATGGTTTACTCACCTCCACTCTCACCAAACAATAAATATTATCTCTCCCCTAAATGGCTACCACCCTAACATTTTTAATACACATATAAAAATGATAAATTAAAACACCTCCCTTCCTAACCCTCCTAGCCCTGCCCACCTGTTGACATAATGCATAAATTGCTTCTGATGACAGAAGGAATACCAATAAGCACTCATCAATTTATTTGTCAACCTATTTTGTTGATAACTGAGAAATAGATTAGCTTACAAGTCACTGGGTATACATTTTTTAATAAAAAACTGTACCTGATATTTTGGAACTCACAATCTATTGGGGGAGCGAATTATTAAATAAGTAAACAAGTAAATATATGAATACATATTGTGCTGTGTGTTATGGACACTTCTATTTTCTCCTACAACAGGAGTCTTTTTAACCTCAAGCACTCAAGGGAATTTTAGATGGGCTTATGGGAGTCAATACATTTCTTAAAGTTGTATGTAAAGTGTTTTATGTATGTAGGTAGAAGCTTTTTTCTCTGAAAAGTATCTATGTCTTTCACCAAAGTCTTAGAGGTCTGTGGTCTCATAAAAGTTAGGAATGGGGGCCTTAGGGTCACACCAGACAGGATTTTCTTCTTTTTCCATTGCTACCTGCCAGGACTGATTAAATTTGCTTGTTTTATGGTTGGTGCTGAAGATCCAGCTCTGAAAAGCTGAGCTAGAGAGGCCAGTGCAGGCCAAGTGGGGTCCGAGCAAGAACTGTGCCTAGCAGCACCCACCAACACATCCACATTGGTTGCCTTTCAGAAGTGGAAAGAGGGCTATATTTGCATTCTTTACATGTTTCTCTGTTTTCTGAATTGTTTACAATAAACATGTAGCTTTTTAAAACAGGGAAGCAAAAACATTAAAGCTATTTTTATTGGGGGAGAAATTATACATCTTAATACTTAAGCATATTTCTTTTTGACTAAGGCATAGAGATGCATTACACAAAAAATAAAAAATACTAGCAATGTGATTATATAACGTCTTCTCCTTATTAAGATTAGTCTGAGTGAGGAGACAGATCAAGAATAGTCAGTCTGTTCAGTTATGGACTGCATGATGGCAACGTGCTTCTCACTGGAAAGCATGGACATCTCTGTTACTTTTTACCTTAGATTCATTCCACCATGTGTGATTTCCCAGTCACCAAGCAGGGATCCGATTCAGGAACAAGGCCAAAAGAGTAGGGGCATTTAAAGCAGGCTTTACCAGGTCGCAAGTCATAACTTTGAAGACAGTCCAGGACTCAGAGTCTAATAATAAATGTTCAAGTCCAGGATCTTCAAATTTCTAAAATCTGATCTGTGCCTCAATTTCCTCACATACAAAAAAAGGTTTTCATATCATCCCTGCCCATATCATAGAGTAATTGTGAGGTATAAATAAGCTAACAAGGCCCAAGATTAAATAATGATCAGAGAATGGATGTGTTACACACAACCACATGTCAGTCAGAGGCATTTTTTGGCATCTAATATCACAGTGTGAATAAATACACGATTGAAATACATAATCTTCATTGATATAAATAACAATGTAGATCTAAATATCCCTCCTGGAATAACTCCTATATATTGTTGTTTAACTCTGGGTACACAGGGGAAGAAAGTATATGCCTAGGCCAGGAGCTGTGTTTTCCAATTGTATACGTCTAACCCCTGGTTCCAGCCCATCCATCTCATCTGAAAACTTTTATCCCCAGAAAAGGTCCACCTGTCACATCACATTGTACAGAATACAAGATCATGATAAAGAATGCATGAGCATGTGGTAGGTCGCTCATGGTGCAGGGGGCTTGAAGGGCAGGAAGGGGGTCTAGAGAATGGCAGATCATTTGTCTGTAGCCCTCTGTCTGTGAGCTTTCCTGCATGGTAAAGCCATGGGTTGATTATTGCTGTTATTTATAGAGCAATTTTCTCTCTCATTTAGACCTAGAGTCTAGTAAGACACCTAAACACAGATAAATAATACCTAACAGTTCTGGGTAGACATTTGTTCTTAAAGTTTTACTTTTTTTTCTGTGCCCTGAAATCAAAACTGAATGGGGGAGCTTAGGGGTGAAAGGAAAACTATCCCTTCTGCAAGAACAAGGTAGGGGTTGGGGAGGGCGAAAACAAGCCAAGAAAGCTCTGAGTCCCAAACCAGGGTAGGAAGTGGGAGTCTAATGATGTCAGTAAATGGAGAGAGAATATGTTTTGTTTTGTGTCATGTTTGATGACTTTTTTTTATCATAAAGGGGGTGAGAAATAAAAAAAAAACCTGACACAATTATGTCAGTCAGTTTCCAATCTCACCCTGCCTCTGGGTCACAATGAACAGAGCACTTAACTTCTCTGATCTACAATTTAGTCTTCAATTAAATGTGAAGTTTAGGCTGGCTCAGCATTTCCTAGGTTGTGTAACAGAACATTAGTTCTACAGGATGTTAATAAGCATTAATGTGAAGAGAAAAAAAAAAAGAGTTCCGTGGTCAATTAAGTTTGGGGGATACTGAATTCAACAAAGTTGAACAGGTTTCTTTACTGCAAGAATTCTCAGAGCTTTCAGCATGCTAATGTCAGTTCTGAATATCCAAGAGGTGATTATAAATAGAAGAAACTTTTCCCCAAACCTCTCCGGCCATAGAATTTAGGAGTTTTGTGTGGGTTTTGTTTTATTTTTACTGCTTTGTTTTCTTTTCTTTTTTCTTTTTTTGGTTAGTATCAGCCAAGATTGGAAGATGCTTTGGAAAAACTAAACTAGACGATCTTAAAAATCACTCCCAACCCACAAAATTATGGGATTCTGTAAAAGGCCATAAAATGGCCATTGTGGTGTTTTATACTTGGGGATGGGCAGCAGGGGCCAGCCTTATGCTGAATGACAGCTAGAAGTATAGTGCCATGTGTTTATTTTTTTATTCAATATTCATAATAACCTAGCAAGGTGAGTACTATCATTCTAATCTTACAAGGGAGGATATTGAAGTTTTAAGGGATTAAGCAAATTTCTCAATAGAATGCAGCTTAGAAGCTGTGGATCCTCTAGTCAAACACAGGGATGTGTGAATGCAATTTAAAATAAGATGACATGTGAGCAAAACCTTGAAGAATGTGAGGGAGACATTCATGCATAAATTTGGGAAAGAGTATTCTAGGCAGAGGGAATGGCCAGTCCAAAGATGGGAGTATACCTGGCTTGTTTGAGGAATAGGAAGGAGGCCAATAGCACTGCAATAAAAAGAGCAAAGGGGAGGGAAGTAGGGTGCATGGACCAGAAAGGTAACGGGGCAGTAGATCAGCACCTTGTAGCAATCCCAGGTGCTCAGAATTTGCCTCCGGGGGAAAAGGAGATCAGAAGAGTGGCACCATCTTACTTATGATTCTTAAAAGACGACTTTATCTATTGAGTTGAGAATAGATTCTAGGGAGGTGTGATAGTCATTAGTGCTATCCACAAATTATTTCTGGTTCTCCTGGGACATGGATGGGCTGTACTTTCCTGTCCACTAGAAGTTAGGTATGGCCATAGGTCTGACTTAGTCAATGTAATGTTGACAGAAGTGATAAGTTTTGTTTCCAGGTGGAAGGTATAATGACCAGTGGGCAACTTTGCCTCTACCCTGTAGCTGGCAACAAGGACTGCTTTGTCAATCTGGGCCCTGCAGACTAAGATGAGAGTCTCTCTACCAACCTATATCAAATGTGAGAGTGTGAGCACTAACTCTGTTGACTGAGTCACCTAGAAGTTGGTGTTATTTATTTCTGCAGCATAATATAGCCTCTTCCTACTGATGTAGGGGTAAAGGGAGAAGCAGGAGAACCAATGGGAGACACTGCAGTAGTTCTAAGTGAGAGATGATGCTGGCTGAATAAGGATGTGAGCAGTGAAGAGGGTAGAAGTGGTTAGATTGTGGATATGTTTTGGAGTTAGAGCCAAGAGAGATTCCTCACCAACTGGATGTGGGGTGAAGGGGAGAGAAAGAGAGAGAGACATCAGCTTTGACTCCAGGTTTTTTGACATGAGAGAGAGAGAGAGAGAGAGAGAGAGAGAGAGAGAGAGAGAGAGAGAGAGAGAGAGAAAGGCATCAGCATCGACTCCAGGTTTTTTGGCCTGAGGGACTAGCAAGACAGAATAACCATCAATTGCCATGAAAAAAAAAACACCAAAAAACTGGACAAACAAGTCTTGAAGGAAAGATTTGTTATTTTTTAATGTTTTGATTCCTATTTCAACCTTTTGAAAAGTTGTTATAGTTTCTGAAATGCTTAGTCTAGCTTTTATCTCCTTGAATGTAGTATGGAAAGTCATAAAAGATTCCAAGCAGTAGAGTAACTGGATTCAATTTATTAATTCTTCAGAAAACTCAATGCAGAGGAATAGCATTTTGTTTTGTTTTCCTCTGTTTTTTGGGGGGGAGGGAGCAGGGGGAGTGAACAGACTAAAGTGCCCAGGGAAGGTATTAGCAGCATTTTATGTGACTCCCTTTTGGAGTCAGGGTTCAAAACAAACCATTTGGAATTTATTGATTTTAGTTTTCTCTTTATTGTTTTCCACCTTGATTGAGTCCTTTGACTGTAAAGAGCAGATTGATTCAGACTCTTCTAATTTTCTGCCTGCTTGATGATTCTCACCCATCATGTTTGCTTCCTGTCTACAGAGGATCATTATTCTCCTTCCTCTGAACACTACTGAAATTGCACCATCTTGGGAGGACACCTTGCCAGACTCCAAATTCCTTTGCTTTTAGGTGGTTTGCTCTGCAAGGATTCACACAGCTCCAGCAGCCACGCCAGCATCCCTGAAGTTCTTTACAAGGTAGAGGTTGCAGACTGGCAGCCTCATGGCAAATCCTTTGCTGATCTTCCAAATGCTTTGTTTTATCCACACAGTAGTTTTTTTTTAAGGCAGCATTTAAAAATAGGAAGATTTCAGGCTGGGTGTAGTGGCTTATGCCTGTGATCCTAACACTTTGGGAGTCTGAGGCAGAGGATCATTTGAGACTACGAGTTTGAGACTAGTCTAGCAGCATATTGAGACATCGGCTCTACAAAAAACACAAAAATTAGCTGGGTGTGGTGGCATGTGCCTGTAGTTTCAACTACTAGGGAGGCTGAGGCAGGAGGAGTGCTTGAGCTCAGGAGTTTGAGGCTGCAGTGAGCTGATTGTGCCACTACACTCCAGCCAGAGCAACAGAGCAAGACCCTATCTCAAAAAAAAAAGAAAAAAAAGAATAATTATTTTGAAAATTCAAAAGTGTTAGCAACGTCAGGAACTTTCCAAATCTTAGATAAAGGTCTTTAGAGATGAGCAGCTGCTGCCTCTTTAAATCCAGCAGGTACTCACTGATATTTACCTGGCCCCACCTGGATAGCTAAACTAATTTATGTTACCTGTGCTGTTCTCTGCTTCCAAGAGTGCAGAAGTCTTCCATATACATTATTGTATTTAATCCTCACAACCTTGTAAGGTCAATATTTTATAGATCAGTAACCCATCCTTTTCAGAGCTGTATTAATTGCACTTTTTATTTGAGTGCATTTAAGTGTACTTAAGAGTTCCTATTTGGATTCTCTGAGGGCCAAGATTAAATATTCTGCTTTCTTTTTTTTCTAAACAGAATGCATCCTAGATTCTGCTCAGGAATATTCATCCAAAAAGGCGTCTGACAGAGCCATGTGGACTTCAGGTTCAAGTTGTCTCATACTCATGCTTACTGTGTCTCCTTGAGCATGCTATATAATCATGCCATAACTCGCTTGTCTCATATGGAATATTAATATAGAAAAATAATGGTTTTCTTTCTAGTGTGTGTATAATATGAACTGGAAGACAGTAAGTAACAAAGAATAAAATTGGAAAGATGTTGAGGCCTGATCTTGGAGGGCCTGCACTGCCATGGCAAGAGTTTACTCTATAAGTCTGTGACTTTCAGATGGTGTGTTTTGGAGCCCCAAGGCTGTGTAGACTTGTCCCTCTGGCAGGGACTGTCAGGAGACAATGGAGTGCATGGTTTGAATCCTAGACTCCCAAACACACTATGATGAAGTCTATGAACAGTTTAAAGTGGGAATGGAGCTATCCAGATGCTGAATCCACAGAGATTGCTCTGTCTGGAGGGTAGATTTGAAGGGACAAACATGACAGACATGAATGTAAGTAGGAGACATGTGTTTAGTAAGATGGAGAAAAGCTAAAAATGATTGTAAAAGTGAGAACTAAAGATTGGGTGGTCATGGGCAATAAGGAGAGGAAAAACCCGAGGCTGACTTCCATGTTTTTAGTTTCATTACCAATTATAGGCAATCAAGGAGGAGGGATACGTTCAGAAGAATAAACAATTTTATAGAAATGGCAACAAACATGAGACTTATAATGTACACGTGGGATATCTAGGGTAAGGTATTTGTCAAGAAATTGAAGGAGATGTCAGGCAGTCAAAACCAAGAGAACTCTCTATTTATCCCCCTGAGAGCTCAGGAGAGCTTGGGAACATTGCATTCTATCTCTAAGCCCACTTCCCCATTCATTAAGTGACAGATACATGTAAGTACTGAGATCAAAGGTTTAATAGACATTCAAGGATTTTGAACACCATTAACTTATAAGTGAGTGTCACATTTTACTTATCGACTCTCTCAATCAGTAAAAATGAGATACGTGAGCCAAGGATGATGGCATTTTAAGGTTGGAAGTTCCGTAGATGTGGGTAGGCAGAAACCATGCTACAGTCTGCATGGGAGTCTCTCCATAGCTGCTCAGTATCCTGGTCCTTCTGTAAGTACTACGGATCAAAATGCTACCCAACCATGGACTCTTGGCTTTCTATACTGTCCAGGTAGAACTTACCTTTTCTTGGAGGTCTTCCCTCATCAACTGATCATTCCTTCGGCAGCTTTTCATTTTCAAAAAACATTATTTGAGTAATTTGTGTTTATCTGAGTTTTCCTCATAGGTATTCTTAAGAAGATAAAATGGGAAAATAGAATATGTGCACATGAAAGAGAGGACTTTTCAGTAATAGAAAACATAGATTATGTTTTAACTTCTTCCACTCTTTTCACTCTCATTTCTTAATCTCTGCCACAAAGCTAGATATTAGGCAGCATGATATATAGAAACATGTTATATTTATTTTTATTTCCATCATGTGCAAGTGATTCATTAAAGAAGAAACTTCCAGTTGGACCCATCAAAGGTGGAGAGACAGGACAGGCCAGAGGAGAAAGCCATGTGAGGAGGTGACCTCAGTGGCCAGCTGTAGCAAGATCTAGGTGAGTTATTCCTCAGAGCTGCGCCAGCAGGGAACTGGGCTTCTCTATTCTCACCCCTGCTAATCATTCTCACATGGGTGAGTATAGGTGAAGGGGCATTATAAAGTGACAAGCTCTCTAGGTAGTGCTTGCTATGTATGACAAGGTTTTAATAAAGAACTGTGGACTCATGAACAATGAATACACTCATAGCAGAAACCCAAACACCAGTGGGTGAGCTTACCTGCTGTTATTATTTCTTCCTCTTGCTTTTAAGGTTTATGCTACAGGATGGTCTAATGAAGAAGCAAGGCTATTCATGAGATTCTCTCAGTCCTGTCATTCCTTGGATGTGATACATGGTGTACCATTAATACATGCTGAAACTCAGTCCTTCATATTCCTGTGGTGTTGAAGTGGCTGTGAGGTGGCCATCAGAGTAGAGAGCTCCATTTGAAGAGGAAGGGATAAGACATTGCCCTCTTTTCAAAGGGACATTGGAACCCCTGTCAGGATTATCCCAGCCTAGCAATCCAGTTCCTCAGGCTGCTGGGGACGAACTCAGCAAGTCTGGGTACATGTTTGTCGTTCTAAATGATATCAGTAGGAGTCAGGGTTTGGATGTGGGGAAGCCTGACTGGAAAACTGCCAAGGAATGTGATAGAATCCTTCTCTGCGGCAATGTAGTGTCTGCACTGAGCCTGTGTCATCCCTGGTTCCAGGATGTGCTTACTAAGCTTAGCCACTTGAGATGAAGAGAGAACATGGATCCATTAGCTTCCAGTGTCTGCCATGCCTTTGTTGGCAACCTAAACTCTCAAGTCCTAGAGGTGTCTGTAGGATCAGTTCAACATCAGTTCAACCTGCTCACAAGAACCAGAAGGAAATTGAATGTGGCAAGAAAGGATGCCAAAAGTGTAAGGAGAGGTCTTAGGGATGGGATTTCATTCTTTCTTACTCTTTGATTGTTTCTGTTTGCACAAGACATGTTTCCTCCCTCAACCTCATCCAGCTGTATTCCCAGCACATTGAAGAAAAGAGGGGAAAAGCTATTTAAATGTATACTACTGAATTTCTGTAGGATACCGAAATATTTCTGAAGTTAATAGGGGAGCTCTGAATAGTCTGTTTCAAATAATTACAGAAAAAAAATACATTGAAATAATTAGTAGTTGCTACAAGAACATTCAGCAAAATGAAATGACATCTTTGCATGCCTATTAAGCAGCACTTTATTTTCAGTTTAGGGTGTTTTGAATGAAATTAGATGGCAAACATACTGCATCGTTGAGTGATTAGAAGAACTAGTATCATTTAGATTTAGACTAGTATCATCATCAGCTTTTTTCTCTTTCCTCTTGAAAAAAAGTCCCATGCCCTCCTGTGACGTGAGATTTTAATAGAAATGGGACCAACTGCAGCCCTTGAGACTTCAACTTAAGTGGCTTAGGTGTAATCCCTCGGATGCAAGGAACGGCGTTAAACAGAATCTGATTCTTCCATATTTTCTAATTCTGGGATTCTCTTTCTATTCTGTTTAAAGAATACATAAAACCTCCCACTCCACCATCCTCTCTACTTTCAAAGCAGAATCTGATTAGCCAAAAACAGAAAACTTTCTTAATCTAATGAGTAAAACCCAATTTGTCTTCAACTCCATTCCTTGCCACCTTCACAGCATTTCTCCTCTCTATCGAAAAAAAAATCATTTCAAAAGATATTGACCAGAAGTTATATTTTCAACATTTTAATTGATGGAAGGTTTTTGCCTGAATACTGACTGCCACCTAATACCATTTCTCTCCTCCCTCTTTCTTCTGTCTTCCTCTTCTCTCTTTGCCCTGTTTTAGTCCCTCTGCCCCTCTCGCCACCTGCTCTATGCACCACCCTTGCTCTCTTCTTTCTCACGCCAATAAACAAAAGAAAGAATAAAGGGAAAGCTGAGGAGTTGAAGTGTCACAACAGTGTCACGTAACTCAGGTGTGTACTGCATAATAAAGTATTTTTGACTTTTTTAGTTTTATAATACACATTTTGGAGCAAAATGAACTGAGAAAAATCTATATGAGGCTGTTCTACTTTTTGCCAATATTTTATTATTGTGCTCCAAGAAATTTGGCAATATAGCTAACTGCTTCCTCACTTAAAAAAAATTATTTGAGAGTGCAGAGATTCCATCTTGTGCAGAGAGGAAAATGGAGATGGGAGAGAAATGGGGATGAGAAGACTGGGTTCCTGATTTGTGATGGGAAACAACAACAGAGTGAGAGTTGGAGACCGCTGTGGGCCACTATATTTCATTTCCAAGGTGTGGCAGCATTCTCTCCCAGCTCTCCCTAGCACGCCCTCGGCCCAACACACACACACACTCTCTCTCCCTAGGCTCATTTTTCCCGGGGTACCATTAGGATGCCCTGCCTGCTCCCATCTCCCAGGATTCTGGGTCGTACCTACTGTTTCCCAGGAGGAGGGGCACCAACTGCCTCTCCTGCCCCAGAAGCTTGGCTTTTCATGTATCCTCCAATGGGACAGTTATGCAGGGCTCTAATGCACTTGTAAGAACAGGTACTTAGATTCATCACTTTTGCTTTGTAATATCTGCTATTCAAGTGGATCCCTTCCAAAGACCAGTTTGTTGTTTACCCCAGAAGAGTGATACCAAATTTGAACATGTAAGTCAAAAATAAAAGAAAGAAAGGGCAAGTGGACTATGGAGTTTATGTGGGGGCAGAAAGGGCCTTCCAGGACTCCTGAAGTTGTCCATGCCATTTGCCTCCCCTTTGCTCAGGGTGCTCTCACTGGCATGCTCTCAGTCTTGCTTCTGATGTATGGGGCAGCAATGAAAAGAGCTGAGGCTTTATCTGTGGCCAACATGTGCGCTCCTGGTAAGGAAAGCCTCCTGTGCAATAGTACCCATTTTCATTGGCTAACAGGCCTCTTCCTTCTTCCCCCTTTCCTTTGATGTCTCATCTTCCCTCACAGGTCATTCTCCCTTCATCTCTTGTCTTTCTCTCATCCCCTGCACAGGTTGTGTTGCTTGGCTGTGTTCGTCTCTTACTCCTTCTATTAACAGAGGCCCGTAGAGTGACATACCGGTCTTTTTCTTCCAGTGCTATATGAACGAACTCTCTCCTTTCTATCTCCCCTTCCCTGATCCTACATTTGGTGACTTCTCCAGGTGCCCCATTTGAGCATCTCCTACCCAGCTTTGTTTGTTGCTGAGGCAGTGCAGCACTTAATCATTAGCTTGCCTCCACACTAAAGGCTCTCCTGCAACTCATTCCCAAATATCCTCCTGGAGCTGGGGGTTACAGGTCCAGGAAACTGTTTCCTTAATGGTATTAAGGCCCTTTGGCAGTGCCCACCTGCCCTTGCTAGGGCAAAAGGGGATTTTAGGCCATGATTCAGAAACAAACCTAAATCTTATAGTGTGTGCTGTTTATATCCCGAGAGGGGCAGTGCTGCCGCTCAAAACTGTGCCTTTCCAGCTCTCCTGCTGACGCTTCCCACTCTTCTCTTAGTTCTGAAAACTCATCTTTACTCTAAGATCGTAATAAAGTGTGAGCATTTGCTTCTGCTTGTTCCCACTACAGTCATGGCCATGCAGGCTTCTTCACCAATCCAGTCAGCCAAAGCTCTGAGGGAAGACACTGTGACTCTGCCATGTAGCAGTCGTTGCAGGAAGGAACAGGAGGGAATTTGGTTTTATAGGGCAGCAAATATACAGAAAGCCCTGAGGGAAGAGCCACAACCTCAGTTCCTAAACCAGGTCGGTTCAGAAGATTTGTGCTCTGGATTTATAGTGTCTGTGCTGAGCCAATTTAAACAATTTCAATCAACAGAAGCCATATGATAAATTGTATATAACGTATCCTATAAAGGAGAGAATAGACTCAGATTGAATTTGAGCTTTGTGGGGTAGGGGGGAGGGATGATCTAAGGAGCCTCAGAGTTTATTTCCTCTTGCAGTCATCGAAACCAACAACTTGACCAAAAAGACCAGCCTGTAAGCGAACAACAACCGCACCTTGGAAATAGAACTGAGGCAGGTCAGTAGTTCCAAACCAAACACATTGTTGTAGGGCATTTAGGAGTAGCTCTGTGGATTTGAGGCTTACCAGCAGGCTGGATCTGAACAATAAAGTAACTAAGCCAAGCATAATCAGAATAATAATAATAGTATTTACCGCAATGTGTGGTTTTTGTGAATTAAAAGATAAAACAAAATGATAGCTAATATTTATTATGTACCTAATATGTGCCAATTACTATTCTAAGCATGTTATATGTTCATGAAATGTTCCTTAGCACATAGTAAGTACTTAGTAATGGTTGAATGTCATTGGTAATAATAACAGTCATAAAAACCCTTTCCAAGCACATCAAGCTCTGTTCTAAATGTTTTATATATCGACACACTTAATCTTTACAGCAGCTCTGTGAAGTAGGTATCATTACTATCATTCCCATTTTACAGATGAAAGACCAAGGTAGAGAGAGGCAAAGAAAAGTACTGCCCAAGGGGAACAGTTGTTGAGTGGAGGAGCTGGGATTTGAGCCTCAGGGACTCCTGTAAAGCCAGTTGTTAACCACTGGCTCTTCTCTACCCAATAGTGACTGAGTTCCCTCTAAATGCTGGGCACTATTCTGAGGATCTGGAATAGATTTGAGCTCCAGGCAGACAACAATCTCTTCTTCACATCCTTGAGAGACAGACAATAAACAAGTCCGATCAGTAAAATGTCTGCCGGTTCAAAAGTGGTCAGTACTAAGAAACCCAAACAAAGCAGAGGAGGGGAACAAGATGTTTTAATATGGGGGAACATCGGCATTTTGGACCAGGAAAACCTTACTGAAAAAGTAATGTATGAGTTAAGACCTAAGGAACTGAGGGGGTGAGCACTGCAGACGTGAATCAGGCCGAGGGAAGTCACGGGAAGACCCCAAGGCCTTGGACTGTCGGAATTAATTGTGCTAATGGATCTGCACTTCCTCCTCATCTCAAATGGTTACTTTTAGCAAACACACTGGCACCAGGGATGAAGGAGCAAGGGTTTGGAAGTAGATTGTGAAATGTCCTTACTTGATTCCAAATCCTACTGTCAATCTCCACAAGGAACAGGCGAGTCCATTATTGCCTGCACACCCTTTGCAGGACACATTCAGGACACAACACTGCCCCCTTCCTGAGGACCTACTTCACATCTTTTGCTTGCAGTTGTCGAGTGAGAGAGGGGCTAAAGCTAAGACAACCTAATTTAAAACCACTTTGATCCAAGGATTGTAACCATTTAGTGCTTATTGATTTTTCTTTCCTATTTTTAGGAAGGTGGGAGCATGTTAATTAAACATTTTTTAGTAGAACTGGTTTCCGGGGAGGATGGCTTAAGAGTCCCTGAGAGCTGAATCCATTTACTTTCCACCAGAGACTCTGAGGAAAGTAGAGACCGGTGATCTTGCTTGTTCTCTACCTCCTGGTCCACCAGACTCTGCACCTGAGCAGAGGCTCCCTGAACTCTGCGCCTCCTTTCGCCTTGCCTTCGATCCTTGGCATCCTTTGTGAAGAGGTGGCAAGAGGATGGGTGGAAAGCAAATGTTTTTAAACAAGAGGTAACCCCATTGAGTCTATTAGAACATGGTTCCATCACATGTGAACCCCTGAGGACAAGACCACTCTGGAACTCTGCTGACCCCACATATCCGACTGACGCTATCTGGGAGATGGTCATGGGATTCGCTTCTCCAGATCTGTGGAGCCTGAGTGCCAATGCTGAGTGCCAATGCTCTGTTGGCTGGACCATCACAAATGTTCTCAACACAAAGGCTGAGAGGAATACCCTTGCTGGAGGACTCAAGGACCTGGGTGATACCCCTCAAGTGTTTTGTCAGAGAAATAAATACACAATAAACCCACTTGCATATCTCCTTCAAAATCTTTTTTTCTTTCCAGTTTTTTTTTTCTTCTCTTCCTTAGGTCTTAACTCATGCATTACTTTCTCAGCGAGGCTTTCCCAGGTTCAAAATGCCAACATTCCCCCATATTGAAACATCTTATTCCCCTCCTCTGCTTTGTTTGGGTTTCTTAACACTTTTATTCTGCTAAGAGTCCAGTGCTATTATTATACCTTTAATAATAACAGCTAACATTCAACCTCACACTATCTTACTTTATCTCATGAATGCTTTTCAAACTCTGAAGAGCATATATTATTATTATTCTCATTTTACAGGTGAGCAGGAAGGCTTACAGACATTACATACTCTACTTAAAATCAAGTTAGTAAATGGCAGAGCTGGGGACTGACCCAGATCTGAAGACTCAGCAGTACATACTCTTAATCATTATATTATACAACTTTCCTCTCTTGTCAACTATCTAGTATCTGATAATGTGTGTATACATATATATATATATATATATACACACACACATATGCCTTTTAGATACACACATTTTATATAGACACACACATATCAGATACTAGAGAGTTGACACAGGAAATTTATGTAATACATATATGTATGTATATATACATATATGCACATACATATTATACAAAAAAACATACATATATATGTAGGGGAAAGAAATATTTTTTGTCATCGTAGGTTCAAGGCAGAGAACACTATATTGAAAGACAAATTGACAAGAGAAAAGCACACAAATGTATTTAACATAAATTTTTTGTGACATAGAAACATTCAGAAATGAAGACCCATAGAAACGGGGCAACCTGTGTATTTTTATGCTTCGGTTTGATGAAAGGTGGAGAGTTGTGGGGAAGTATAAGACTTGACAAAAGGGTAAGATCTAATGGTAATAAACTGCAGGGGGGGGCTTAACAAGGCCTGTTCAAATTCTTCTTTGTCCAGGTGTCTTCAGAGATAAGGATGCTCCTTTACTCTGAGTGTAGGGAGGGTACCTATGGAATGAGAGTCTTCTGACCAACTTTAGGTGAAAAGGATAAGGTGATCTTCCAGCTTTCTCAAATGCTGAGGTGCCATACTGTGGGGTAGTATGTCCTTAGCCTTATCAATACTTAAACACACACACCCCCCCCCCCACACACACACACACACAAACGCTCAGCCAGGAGAATGACTGGAAAGAATTAAGAAGGGGGTCTCTGCACTGTGCAGCGTTACATTAAGTAGGGTTTGGGAAGTGAATATGAGGCATGAAATGCACTTATTGTGGGTGGGAACATTAATATCTGGTGCTCCAAATGCCTCACAGGGACCCTAGCAAGAGGCGACTGGGCATCTATTTGTTGTGGGTCTTTTCCATGCAAGCTGCTGACAATAAAGCTGTTTGCATAGCATAAGCTCACGTTAAAAACCACAGATCACACACTGTCTCTATAAGCATCTGCTTGGTGTTTGCACACAGATAAGTACCAGGAGCCTGAGTAAGTCTGTCCTGGAGGTGAGCAGAAGCACTGCAAGTCATGGGGTTGGGACACCCTGCTTGTCGTGCCTACTAGACAGTGGACCTGGGCTCTGAGAACAGTCATCTGAGCTGAACTGAACATCTTTTCTTTTTTCATGGTGGGAAAACAAGCAAGGCTGTCCATTTTTCCAAAATCTTGCTGAAATCCCTCACTCATGCTCCTGGGATGCACTGAGTCCTGATATAACATAGGGTGGGGATGTCTGCATTTGTTTCTCAATTTGTTATACTAGTCAGTTAACTCTAGCTTTCATAAACATATTGTCCTATAGAATCCTCTATGGACATTCCTGTGATTCATTGACTTTAGCTGAAAAATATCCAAAGTGCACATCATATTGCAGACCTCATCATCACCCCTCCTTTTCCCTCCTAGCCCTATGTCATACTTTGTCCACACAGATATTCACACTTCCCCCTGTATTACCTCTCCATCAAATAATTTTTTTTCTGTCAGCATTCATTCAATAACAGAAGTTTATTGAATACTCACTATATGGCATATTCTATGCACTAGAGATACAGCTGGGAGCAGAACAGGTAATGCTGGTGCAGAGAGACAATAAGAAAGACAACCAACATGTCAGATGTTAGGTTGTGAGACGGGCAAAGGATGGGCCTGAAGTGGGAAGAGAGAATGTGTGAGGGACATTGTAGTGCTTTCATGGGTATCCTGGGAAGGCCTTGGTGAGCTGACATTTGAAGGCAGACCTGCAGGAAGTGAGCCACATGCTCAGCAAGGGAGGAGCACCCAGCACCAGCAAATGGCAAGCACCCAGACCCGGCACAGGAACATGTCTGGCCAAAAAGGTTGTGGAAGAGAAGTGCTGTAGATCATGCAGTGTTGGAAGGGCATTTTGAGGCCTTTGACCTCTGCTGAGTGAGTGGAAAGTTATGGAGAGTTTGACCAGGCATGTTTTGATAGGATCTCTCTGCTTTCTGGAGGATAAACTGAAGGGGGATGAAGGGAGAAGCAGTGAGACTCATTAGGAGGCCACTGCGTTATTCCCTTTGAGAAGCATTAGTGGCGAGATCCACAGTCCAGTCAGTGGAAGGACTGAATCATGAAGGATATGCTGAAGAACTGGGGAGAAAATGAGACAGGGGTGATTCTGAGGGTCTTTGGGCTGATCAAGTGGATGAACAGAGTTGACATTTGCTGACATGGTTTGCAATTAAAAATCACTTACCAAGCCCTGCTAATTTGATCTCTTAGGGATTTTTAGATTCCTTTTCTTTCATTCCTGGTATTACTTTCCTAATTTATCTACCCACTGTTTCTCACCCAGATTACTGCAATTTATCTCTCACTGATCCTCAGTCTGCTAATTGTTCCCAAATCCAACCTTGGCAGAATGAGTTATGTCAAATAAATATCTGAAGACTACTCCCGGACTAAAATCAACAGCCACCCCAATCCCCAATATCTACAGGGAAAATCCAAGATCCTACCCATGGCTCATAACACCTCCATGACTGACCTTTACCTATCTGTTCACTCCCATCTATCAACATGCCTGCCTTTGGAATTTATGCTTCAAGAGCACTCAACAACTTGAGACCAATCACCTCACCCCTAACTCAAACGCAGGCGTAGCTGTTCATGTCTCAGTCCTATGCCTTTGCTTCTCTGTGACTTCTACTGCAATGTCCTTTCTACCTGTCCTTTTCCTGGCTAACTTCCACAGGCCCTGGTAGATGCATCTGAGGCTTCACTCTCTTCAAAACTCCTCTTCAGTCATCCCCTTTCCCAATGTGTGTGTCCATACTCTAGGATGCTGTAATTCACTGAGCAGCTTCCATTGTTAGACTTACTTCATGCATGTGAGATGCTGCTTCCATAGTGGTTGCTTCCATAAAGTTAGGGCTCATGAGGAAAAGGGTCATGGCTCCGTATCTCTTTACTCTGAGCTCTCAGCTGATACAAAGTCAGGGATTAATAAATATCTAAGATGTGACTGAATCAAAAAGGATTGTCTGGACTACAAATTTGAGAGGAAACTTACATATTTGATTTTGATAATTTGACATTCCATAATGATACAAGAAATAAATAATTCAAGTTGAGAAAACAAATATCTGTAAAATGTACACATGAAAATATATTTTTACTTAGCTTCTTATCCAGGAAATCTTAATAAATCTCCCAATACACTTTTTAAAATGTATATAGTCCTCAATTTGAATTATATTTTTTAGCTGCTTACATGTGGATTTAAAAGTTTTGATATTGTATGAATACATATATATACATATATATATATGCACAATAGAGAGTAAGAAAAAGACTGCCCCTAAAGGCCAAGCTTCTTGAGGGTAGAAAATTTTGTCAGCTATATTTATCCTACTCTGGATAACTTAGGATCTACAGAGAGGCAACTTTCAACAAAATTATGAATTACTAGAGGAATGTCTTTCTCCCTGGCAGGAGATTTTAGTGAAATATTTTCCAAGTGACTTGAAAAACTCAGATGAAAGCCAGGGCACCCCACCCCTAGAGCTCAGAAGCACCAAAATCTATTTTGCTGGGAAATCAAGCTGGGAATTTCTTTAAGAATTGTATGCCTGTTGAGTCAAAATGTGCAAATACACTTCTAACATAGAGTAGTCTCTCAAAACCAGATTGCAACCTGTAAGTTTCTCCTGGGTGTCAAAGTTCTGTAGCAACTCAATTGATGACTTTGTAAAAAGACCCAGGTAAACTTCTATAACAGGGAAAGCAATCAAGAAAGCATTGATACATATACCTTCACGGATACACACATGAACACACACACCATAGAGAATAATTTGTCTTGCTGGGTCAGTATATGTTATCTACTTTACTTGATTATACAAATCTGGTGAATGGGAAAAGGCAAAAAAAAAAAGAAAAAGAAAAAGAAAGAAAGCTTTTTAAGAAGTAGATCAGAAGGGTCAAGTTGAGGGCATAATAAATACCAGGAAAAAAGACAATGAGACAGAGGGGATTATTAAGAAGCACTATCCCCTTTGAAGTATGAATAAAAATTTTAGAAAGTTCCAAATAGTTTTAAGATCTTGGAAAACAATAGAGCACTGAGACTGACCCATGTGGAGCCTGGAAATATATTCAGTTTGTGCTCTAGAGGTGAGAGGGCATAGGAAATAAAGGTGCAAGCTTCAGAACTGGCATCCTTCTGGATTTGTACCAGGTTTTGATTTCTGATTTATCTCTTTCATGCTTGGAGGACAACCCCTCTCTTTGCTACAACAAGATTGTATGGATATAACAGATTCTATGGTATCATTTAAAAGGTCCCCTGTAGTGATGATTATGCTGAGGTGCCCTCGACTGAAGGCAAAGCAGGGGTACAAATCCAGAACTTCTCAAAAAGCAAATGGTACTTGTGCTCTAGAGTGGAGGCAGCAAAATGACCCATGATTGATTTTTGGACATTCTTTGAAAGGTCTTAGTGATTTTGCCATTAAGGTTTAATTTTAAAAAGAAACTGGGAACATTCCTAAAACTCCCGCCCTGTTGGACAAAGAACTGGAAGATGTCTTCTGGCAATAAAGGATGAGATGGCTCCCAAAAAGAAGGAGCAAAAGCTAGGAAGCCTGAATGGAGACATGACTTCAGAGGACAGAAAAAAGAAATAAAAGGTTCTGAATATGAGAAGGAAGATAGAATGAAATGAATGAAAACAAAAAAAATCAGAAGCACCACTTAATAAAGACTGTCAGAAGTCTAGAAAAGGAGAGAAGAAAAAGTCAGCTGTGACTAAAGCAAAGTTTTTGAGAGAAAGTGACTCAGGCAGGGCCTAGAAAGAATGATGTGAAGCAGATATGATCATAGATTCCGGAAAAGAAAACCACTAACCCAGGGTTTTGGGGAGGTTTCAGTTTCAAAGCAGCCTTGTGCCTAATTGCAGATACAGGCCTTTGTCTTAGACTCTGTGAGGCATGGTTCACCTGGGCATGCTGGCTTTTCTCATTTCCAAACTATGAAAACCTCAGACATGGCAGAAAGTGTGAGTTGAGGCTCTGATCTCCAGGTTTAGATAACAATAAGAGTAACCCTAATTCCCCAGTGGGGTGATGGTGGCCTAGTCTCAAGATAAATGCTGCTCTTTTGAGCATTCAGCCACAAGCATGAGCTTCACAGACAAATCTCTGCAAATCTCCTTGGTGCCAACCATAAGGCCACATTTGCACATTGGGTATAAAGAATGCATTGTCCCACATGAGTCTCTGTGAAGGGACTCAACCAGCAGCCCCGTTATTCTGACACAGGAATAAAACACTCTATTCCATTGAGACTGGCCTCCCCCTCAGTCTTTTTCATGTCAGCCTAACTCTCTTCAGCTTCCTGTTGGCTTTTTCTGGAATAATTTCTTCTCTGACTCTCCCCAATTCCACTTTGTTTTTTCAATAAGCAGTGTGAGCACTATCCTCCTTGAAAATTAGTAAATAGTTCAACCCCTGACGACATGCCAGTATGGCTTAGAGCTTAAGCCACATCACATAGAACCTGCTTATATATATTCTGCCATGTTTAGATCTCTTTTAAAGTTCAGCAATTTGATGATGATGCTTTGAGCAAGTTGTTTAACCTCTCTCAATCTCAATTTCTCATCTGTAAAAAAGGATATCAACAAATCTACACTTAACATGCATATCTTAGACTGTTTGTTAAGTTATTAATGATTCTCTCAGTGGCCATCTGCTCTCTCCTCACTTATTTTGGGAAAACACTCACCTCTCACATTTCCCAGTCCAACATGTGGTCTCAGTAGGAATAGCAATCTTCTTATAACCTTCCTTTGCTGTTCATAGTGTTTAGTTTTAGGATAGGTACTTGATAGAAGACTAGGAAGCCGGTGTCTTTACTAAGACATTTCTTATAACTAGGGAAAAAACCTCTTACCCCGAAGGAAAAGATGTGAGTATATGAGTCAGAAGGTGTAAGACTTCTTTGTCTCTCCCATGTGAAAAAAGCTGGTATATAGTAGAAAATGGTGAGGCAGTAAAGCTGGTGTGGAGGTGGAGACGAGAGAGGGAGAGAGAGAGGAGAGAAAGAAGAAATGAAAGATAGAAACTAAAGGAGAAAGGATGTGTGTGTGTGTGGTGTGTGTGTGTGTGTGTGTGTGTGTGTGTGTGTGCGCGCGCGCGCGCGCGCGCACGAGAGAGAGAGAGAGAGAGAGAGAGAGAGAGAGAGAGAGAGACAGAGAGGACAATGTTTATGTTTTTTTATTCTAGTCACTGTGGCACTGTGGTCCCAGAATCCATCCTATTTCCTTTGCTTTTATAAGCTACTTGTGTTAAATTCCTATTCTTACTTAAGTATAATACTTATAACCAAGAATCCTGACTACCTGCCTGGGTAGTTCTAAGTATTAAATTATATGACATGCTAGAAGCTTAACACATTGGTTAGCCTATAGTTTAAGCATGCAACAAAATGGTAGTTACTTTATCCTTGTCGCCCATCTTTGTGGGCAGTTGTGCCGCATAGTGATGAGGTGCCTGTACTTTGAACATCAACTTCTTGGGGTCCAATTCCAGATTTATCTATTACTATCTGTGTGATTTGGGGCGAGGTGTTTCTCTGTGTCTTAATATTATTGTCTATAAAATGTCTATAGATTGAATAGTTCAATATTCACCAAGTACTTAAAATACTATTCTTATCATTCTTATCTAAACGATTAGATTAGTTTACAAGTCTATCTTCCCTAAAACTAGAATCAGAATTTTCTTAAATGCAGAATTTTTGTCTTTCTTCTACTTGCCATAGCAAATATCACATATAAAATGCATAGTAGGCATTTTTGAATGTTAATTCGGTAACTAAAAGTGTGTAATTACATAAAGTACTCCCTAGCTTTTTACCATGGTCTTGCTTTATCTTCCCAGTTAGATCTGTCATTAGGACAGCTAACAGGTCCAATGTTAGGTACATGACGGGAACTATATATTCATTGCCTGATTTCTGGACTATGTCTGAAGAGCAAAAAGGGATAAACTGAAGGCATTTCAGTCATTGCCCCTTTGCTTTTTGAAGATTCTCTAGCAATTCCTCAGGAGCAAATGGGAAATGCAAAATTGCAATGACAGAGCTTCTTTCTTCCATTTTCCAAAGTCCTGGTCCTTGAATGCAAAGTGAGGCTGTTCTTAGATTTGTCTCCAGTACTTTGTGAAATTTTTATGGACTCTTTGAGGTGACAGTCACAGGGGAACCCTAGGATGATCTTACTCTGTAGGGTGGTTATGAGATGATCCACCTTGTCCACTGGGGACTGTCAGTAATGGCAGCTCACAGCAGTTGCACAATCCAAAGAAGGATGAAAAAAACCTTCTCTTATCCACAGCGCCTTAATGCCATCAGTAAATGCAGCTTCTATCTCCAGCTGATTTCATCTAATGTGATAACACTCATGATAATAAATATTGTTAAAAATAAAAGTCACTCTGGGGATTGAGAATCACTGGGACAGGTGTTCAGAATGAGAAGAGTGCAGTAATTGGGTGACTTATTCATTATTGGAAATGCCATTTAAAATCTATTGCATTTAAAAAAACAATACTTCAGCTGCTCTCTGGCCTTCCAAAGTCATTAGCTGGTGTTCTTTATCTGTTTGTTTTCCTCACTGAAGTGAGGTTTTTAATGTCACATAAGAACTAACTTGACTCTGTGCCAGCATTTCAGAGTGAATGATGAAGCCTTCTGAGGCTCACATATCACTCCACATGATTTTTCCCTTCCTTAGAGCTCACATTCTCTGAAGTCAGGTTAGGAGGAGGCTAGCAGGGAGGGAGAGAGCTATTACAATTACTGCTTGACAATAAAGTCATGGAATCATGGGAGAGGCCAATGGTTTTCTCCAGTCCACACAATCAGGCTGTTAAAGGACTTTGATGGTAGTCTATGTGACCCAACACTCAGTCTACTTTTCCTGACACGAGATGCCAATAAGTAATGAACTATTTTATACAGTATTTTTCTCAGGCATTTTTGAAGTACTTTGTCCATCTTTATTACAATGGGAAAAGAATATTATGATGACAGGAGTCCCATACTAGTGACTTCAATGACTAAGGCCCTAATAGAAGCAATGAGCTCCCCATGGCATGTAGCAAGTTAGGAACTCAATTTATACTTGGAGTTGACTTTGAAACATGCATTCAACATTATTTTAAATGTTAGTTTTCAATTCTGCAGGAATTATCCATGATTTGAATTTTTAAGGCTGTGTTTGCTTCTGGCCATTGGAGAAATCCTCACCATGTCATAATGTGTATGGGAAATTGGATTTGAGACCTTGCTTTTGGCTAGAAAATTTGCTCACTTTCTGGAAGGATAACCTATTGTGTTCATGTTGAGTTTCATTTTTTTGAGGTGGCTTCATCAGGATATTTTCTGAATATCAAAGGAAAATGTATGTATAAATAGGTAACTGTATATGCACTTTACCCATTTTATTGACTCTACCTAAACTTATCTGAGAAAGTCTTAGACTAAAGCTTCATTTCTCAGCTTCTAAAGGTAAATCCTTGGAAGTAAATTTTCTACTGAAAATTTTCTTGGTGGAGTTGGAAGAATCGGGTGAGGAGTAACTACAATGTTTTCCTAACCTTTTTGGAGAGTAGGTCAAGTAACTCAAGCCATATACTGAGGATAGAAACTCAGGAAATGTTGAAAATAGGTAAGAAAGCATCTCTTTTGGGACAAGGCAGCACACTGAAGACTGTGGGCAGAGATCAAAGAGGTGAAATTTTTCCTCTCTGAAAACTCATGAATATTGACTCTAATGCATTTTGTATTGTTTAATGACCAACCTTGAGATGATCAGATACCTGCCATGAAATGAGTTATAGGCTGAAAGCTATGAGACCTGAGTATTACTTTCCCCTCAAACATGAATGTACCTTATCTCTTAACCATCTTTCTAAATATAATTTAAACAATATTTCTGTATAGATTTTTGTGTGGTTGTTTGTGAATGATTGTTTTTTCTCAACAGGCTAGAACCAGGAGGGCAGGATCCATGTGTCCCTACTCTACTCTCAGATCTAGCACTGTACCTAGTTAACAAGGAGAGGAAGTATTCCCTGTATTAGTTCGGAATAATGCCAAAGCCAATACTTAAGATAAAAAAGTCAAAAACTGCTCAATCCACAGGTTAACAATGTAGTCCCCTAGATTTACCTCATAGGTGGGGAAGTTTTCCTTAAATAGAAGTGACTCCTTTACTGATGAGAGCATAGTGAGAGAAGACAGTCCATGATGCCTGGAAGAATGGGAAATGCAGGTCGTTTGTGCTTGTCTCTCCCTGTATTTCAGTTCTGTCCATTTTCTTCACTAATGGCCACCTGTAGAGGAGGGGAGTGAAGTCTGGAAATACAGAGCCCCCTCCTCCTCCCTAGGCTGAGCCAAAGTGCTATAAAGCATCTGAGGTAGAGACACACAGAGAGCATCTCATCATGGAAGCATGGAACTCCCAACTGGCTGCTGAATGGTGTCTCGAATATACCAAAGAGGTAAATTAAATGCATTAATCTCTGTGAGAGTCACAATTGAAGCATTCAGCCTGCACAGAAATTTCCAACAATTGGCCTCATTTGCTTCAATAACAAATAAAAAGAGGAGGAGGGAGGTTCGGGGTGGGTATGGATGACTGTTTCCTGCTCTCCTTCTTTAGGCGGGTAATCACAATGAAGTTCTTCACTGAGGATATGCATTTCATTTCATTCTATACTTGAAAGCAAACACATTTAGCCCTTTCTCCTGTAATAAGGCAAATCCTTTCTCTGTTTTCACTTAAGAACATAAAGATGATGCCAATGACACCAAGACCCTGAAAGCTTCATTTCAGCTTCCTTTCAGCATAAAAAGGCAAATTTATTCTGCTTGAGATAGTTTTGTCCAGAGTACATGGTATTTGTTCTCTTAAACTCATGGAGGCTGCAGTTATGTGGATTTATGAATGTCTTTATTTCTATTTTTCAAGCATTGAAAACTTCCTTCTATCACGTTATGCTCTAAGATTGACTAGACATTTTGTAGGATGCGAGAGAAAGTTTAGCACAAATCTAACACCAAAATGCATGATTTGGGGTCATTTGCAGGACTTAGCCAGGAATATGGAATGTGGGAAAGAACATAAGACTGACGGTCAGAAGATCTGGCCTTAAACCTTGGCTATTTGGGGTGATTTTGATGAGTCATTTAATAGTAATCACAACAGTGTGTGAGCATTTACTGTGAGCCAATGGTGCTCTTTATGTCACTTATCTCACTTAAGCCTCAAGAAAATCCAATGGATTGGAACTATTATAATCTTTTAACTTCATGTTTGAGGAAACAATCTTAGGAAGTTTCAGCAAATTGTCTCAGGCACACAGCTGGTACACAAAGAAGCCAAGAGTTGGACTCAGGTCAACTGATTTAGAAGGCTGAGTTCTTAATAGCTATTTTGCACTGCCTCAGGGACTGAATTACCCTCCTAGGTATTTGATTTTCTTCTTGGTAATATCTAATAATGCCTCTCTCCCATAAGGTTGGTAGAATCAGCTCCAAAAATAGTAGTGTATTATTTATAATTTATTATTTTAAATTATAAAGATAATAGAAAGGTAAGGCATTATTATCACTCTTATTATTATAACAAGATAGTAATATATAGGACTTATCAGCCCAGATATTGGATAACATCCCACTGTCAGATAACTTTTTAACTGTTTATCAGATTGTAGAGACAGAATACACTCTTGTAGATATAGCTATGATGTCCCTAAAAGGAATTTAGGTGACACGCTGAGAGGCTCTCTCAGAAGAGGCTTAATCCTGGGGCAGAAAATTAGAATTGTGGGAGGTGTGGAAGGTTGTAAAGCAAAGAATGGATGGGAACACTTTTCTCTTTAGAACCACTTTTCTCTTGTTCTGCACCCACAATGTAGACAGGATGAAAACAATTAAATTGGGTTGGTTTAAGAAAACTAGAATCAAAGAAGAAAGCCAAACTAGCAAGGATGCTTGGGTTGCTACTCTAGGGTCTTGGTGCCCTGCTCTGCTGATACCCCTTTGGCCTGGAATGTTCCTATACATGTCCACAGGATCCCGTTGTAAGTACCTGTGATTCTCTACCTGATAGCCTTCTCTCACATCATTCTAGAGTGCCTTACCACAAAATCCAAGGAGTTAATGATGCTAGGAGGAGCTCTTAGCTGATGACATATGAGAATTGGAGAATAAATCCAACAGCTGAGGATGCTCTAAGTAGTCTCCAGAGGTCCACAAATGGATGGAGCTCTATTGTCCCAGTGATAACCTGCTTGATAACATATCCCTTATTAGGCTCCTGTTTCCCACCTTACTTCCCCACTGCTAGTGCTTCCTCAGGTCACTTTCTACATAAAGTATGTGTCTTCAAATTTTTTTCTCAGGTCTCCTTCTGGGGAAGCTCAACCGAAGACATAGGGTAAGTAAGAGGGCTATTCCTACTCTTGTGACGAAGTAGCAGAAAGAAGTGTGATGTCTTCCCCAAACCAGCAATGAGAAGGGCTTTGGGGATGATAGAGAGTGGCCTAGGGAAGGATGCTAGCAAAGGGGCAACACTGGATCTTTTTTTCTTGCTGCTGGCAACTGACAAGATGCAAAATTCTCCCAAAAAGCAACATCCAGGGCTTGGACTCTGGCACGTGGTAAAAACACGTCTTCTCTAGTGAACAGAGATTTCACGCAGGCCTGACCATTTGGTAACAACAGTCATCCCATGAGGAGATGCCTGGAGGTACACAGGATAAACTTAGACTCTCTCTATACTCAAAACATGTATTCTCAAAACTACTGTTTTGGAGGTTACTAATGTAATCTGTTAATATTTGTAACCTGATATTATGCAGATGGACATAAAGGGTTATCAACATTTTTAGAAATGTAGCTAAGTTTTCAAAATCCATTCTTAATTGTTTCATGGAATAGTACTTTTCCCAAATGGACCTATTTTGGGGAGGGGAGGATCGTGGATCTGAAAAGTGAAATTCTCCCAAGGCTTTGCTTCTCACTAATCCTGATGCTCTAAAGAGGAGCAGCAGCACTTGGATTTTAATTCAGTCCATTAATAAATGAATTATGCAATTAGTTGATATACAATTAACTGGATTCACAACGCATGTAGAGCTAACTGGGTCAGCCTGCATCTGTATGACTGTAATGTGCCTAAATGAATATGCCATCAAAGGACATGCAGTGGAATGGTGAATCAAATTTGTCTGAGGCAGAGAATCATGCCTGCCAGCTGCTGAAAGTTCTGCAGATAAAGCCTTGGTCTGAGTTGGCAGGAGAAACAAAAGCAGCACAATGCAGGACCCCAAGTGGCACTCTCTCCATTATAGCAGCATTGTTCTCTCCAGATGAGCTTGGACAGAGATCAATACATGCCGAATCCTTCTAGGCAGAAAGGATAGCAATTGGATTTGGATTGGGATCTATCAATCAATCACTGGCCAAAAGTGGTTCTGGCAGCACAAAATGAAAATCTCGTAGTGCAACATAGCCCTTCCCTGGGACCTGCAATTTTGACTGACCCAGATGCAAAGTCAATCAAAATATTCAATCCTGTGATATCTAATTCCAGCTAGAAAATGTATGCCAATAAAACATTCAGTTGTGGTTTGTGGGTGTGACCAATCAATTCATGTCAAGGAATTTGTCTTATAGTCAAACCTTTGGTGATCAAGTTAATGTTAATAGCAGAAGCATGCTGATATCTGTTACCAAAGCTGGTGTGTGTCTGTGTGTGTGTGTTTCCGATTGGGAGAGAGGAAATCTTAAGGGAATTTTCAAATGTAGTATGCTTAATTTTGGTTTTGAATTCTTAAAAAACATTTTTTGGAATTCCCAAGACCTTCTGAGTCAGAATCTATATGTTAACAATAATCTTCACCTGATTCACATGTACATTTGGCCTGAGAAACATGACTGTAAAGCTCTCATGGGAATAATCAGTATATTCATAGGAATAATCATTATAATAAAATAGGACATTGAGAGCTCTTCTTGTTTGAGAAGTTTCTACGAGATGACAATTCATTATTAATACAAAGATATTGACATTACCATTGTTAGCACCATCACTAGACCGAGAAAACACTGAATGTAGGATCTGGTTTGGACTTCACTACTGATTTGCTACATAAATTGTCCCATCTCTGCAGATCTGTTTCCTTCTTTATTCAATGAGAAGGTTAGACCAGATTGCTGGTTCCCAACCTACACTGTGTACATCTATGAATGTCATAATGAAGGAAGGCAGAACAGCACAGTAGTTATTAGTTTGGGATTGAAATCCAATGCTCCTTGGGTCAGATTTAGGAACAGTTACTTAATAAGGGTGTGGCATCGAGAAATTTATTTAATCTTTTTCAGTTCAATTTCAACTGTAACTTGAATACATTTTAGATGCTTAGTTGCATAAAGTTTGAAATATGTAGATTCCATGTAACCCAAACCCAATCAAAGTACAGAGTATTTTCATCACACTATCACTCCCTCCTCACCACCATGCTGTCCTAGCATACCAAGGGTATGCTGTGATAAGGAAAAGGGAGTGATGGGTGGGGAAGATGCCCTATTATATTGACTGGTGTGGTACTCATGTGGGAATCATTTCTCAAATGTATATAACTAGGCACTTGCATTCTACAAATGAGTTCATTTTTTTCATATGTAAATTATACTTATAAAGTTGATTTTAAGAGGAAAAAGACACCTTGGGGTACAGGAGTTCTTTAGCTCTTTTTCCAAGAGCAAATTTCCTAGCATAATTCCTAGGTCACAAACCCAAAGAGCAGAGGAGGAGGAAGAGGTGAACTGAAGTATTAGAGCACAGGATGGATATTTGTGAAAAACCATCAGATCTATCTTTGTGGTTGACCTGGGTTGGTGATTTACTACTCATCATATTTGTCATAAGAGTAGTTAAGGTACAACTTCTCCCAGGACCTGTGAGCGAAAGCTGCCCTGACTTCCCTGTGGCAAGCCCTCCTGGGGCAGGGGCATCAGAAATCTCTGGAAGAGATGGGCAAAGGTAGCCTCCCTCGCAGACCTGAGTGCCATCTTATAGCCACCTCAGAGGGGAAATGAGACAAGAGACAGACATCTTTATTACACTCTCCTAGAACTCAGAGAATTCACTTAAAAACAAAAATGCCCACACACAAAAACAGCTACAGATTTAACCCCAAGTGTCAAATGTAAAGAAGTGAGTAAATTGCTAAAATGAGTTGAAACACAGCCTCAAGACTTCTTACCTCAAGCTGTTAGTCTCTGACCTTAGTTTATGATCAGATCCAATTAGCAGGTGCTACCTTAAAATTATAGAGCTACAAGGGCACCTTAGAGATCATCTCATCTAGGGAATTTCAAATTATTTTTAACCATCAAGTATTAACTTCAAACCAAACATTATGCAGAGAAGTAAACCAATAAAATAGATAAAACATAGGTAACACAGTGAAAGCAGAGGTGGGGATTCTAGTGTCCCACCTACCACCATCCTACAGTGGCCTCTGAGGAATATAGCTCAACAAGCATGGAATCTGATCCAATGCCCTCTTTTGATCGATTAGGAAACTGAGGCCTTGAGAGGTCACAGCTTTCAAGTTAGGCAGTGACAGAGGCAAATCTAGAGAGCTCCTGACAACCAGTAAAAAATGTTTTTTCTGTTACACTAAGCTGCCTCGACTAATAGCACAGAAACCCATTACTCTGGGCCAAATGATTTGTTCCGTTCTGAGTCACTCCATGGAGAATCTGAGAACTCCATGCAGAAGTCAGGCAACTCAGATTTGCTTAGCAACCATAGGTCATCATTCACCAAGCATTTCTTCCCAGAGTCAGAGTCGGTGCCCTAATTTAGAGAATCCTGTACCGCCCAGACTGGAAAGATAAAGGGTTTTTGCATCCCAAGAGGAAAGAGGATCTCAAATAGGAAGAGAACAAGAACAAATAGTGCTTCATGGTAAAAAATGTGTGTAGCCCAAGGTTGGGGGTGAGGAGCAGAACTCAGAATCATGGTGGACAAAATGAGACCCAGGTGTGCCCGATGTCCCAGACCTACCTGAAGGACTATCTCAGCTTCCCACACTCCAACTCCCTTACAACCAACGTCTAAGTAAACCACTATACTGCTAGAATTCAGGGCCCCAAAACTGGGGCAAAGGCCACTATTACACCTTCTTCATGTCCCAAAGAGATTCTGCAACAGGCTTCTCCAAGAGCAGACTCTCAGATCAGGACAGAACTGAGCTGCAATGTGCCTCAAGCTGGTGCCTCCCTGCCTAGCTGGAAAGTGCGGTGATTCTGTCATTGCAAACCAGGGACCTCACATTACCCAGGCACCACTTGTCCTCTACAAGGAAGCTAGATTGTTATCCCTGCAGAGTTGGTCTAATGGCTCTGGTTAAAGCTGTCTACAGTGTCAAAGCTCCTGCCTCACCTCCTGCTGTCCTTGCTCCTTGTTCAGTTTTAAAGTATGTCCCAGATGCTCTTGAAGAAGGAATGGAACAATCTAAATGAGTACCATTGTGTTCCTGAAGTACCAGTTCCTGGAACAGCTGTAGATGTGACCTGGAGTTTGAATCCTGAAAGCCACTGAAGTGCTCCCAAGAAGATGATTTCAGTCTTGATGTTGTCTACTCTATGCTCTAATCTCTCTCTAGATCTACTGCCGCCCAGACTACTAATACCTGAGTTTAGAAGGTGCTGAGTGTAGAAGCAAAATTGACCCAAAATGTCCCTATGAAGAGATGAAGAAGCCTCCCTCACTGTCATGGAAGGATTTGGGGCTCATGGAGAACCAATGCTCACCTTTGTTTTAAAATTGCTTTCTTGGTGATTGTCTTGGACCAATAGCTAATGAAAGTAGAAATTCCCAAAAGGCATTTCAGGATGAGCTAGTCATGTTCCAAGGAGCATGACTGAATTAACCCAACTGCAGAATCAGCTGGGACTGAGTGCCCCACAAGGCTGTCAGGGCTGATGAATTTGCCAATGTTAGGAATGGCGGGAGCACAGGAAGCTCCAGTTTTTCAGATACGTGTTGTCCAAAAACAATAGCTAAAGTCACATGTTGTAGGTGACTGCTATCTGGACAGCACAGATTGAAGTGCATCCGTATCATTGCAGAGAGTCATGTTGTACAATGCTGCTCTAGACCTTTGCTTAGTTATTCATTCATCTGTCAACAAATAGGAATGTATATAGCAACATGTGGGACACATATTAGAAGTTTAATAGATATGAGCTCATCTTTTTCTCTTTCAGATTCAAGATTGGCAGTTCATAGGTATGACTGTCTCCCAAGCTTTCCCACCCAGGCCTGGTTGTAGAGGGCTGTGCTCTGTGGCTGCCTCATGTTCTGCCTGTTTGCTGGGCTAGAATCTACTGTTAATTGCAGCTATTTCCAGCTCACAGTAAAGCCTTCTTTTCTTTTCCTTGCTTTGTTTTGCAGCAGGTGGTTCTCATTACTGTGCAGTGAGGTGGTGGCAACAGACACACTGGCATGTGCCGTGTGATTCACAAGTCACGTGTCTAATGTCCAGGGCTGCGGGAAAACTACTAGTTGTGCAGTATGGAATCTTCTCTGGTTGACTTCAGTTACCTGGATTACAGCCTAGTGGCAGGGAAAGGGATGGACCTTGGAATAAAACCCAGAATGGAGACCCAGATCTGTTGCTTGCCAGCAGCCTAACCTTGGACATGTTACTCATTCTCTCTGCACTTCAGTTTTCTCATCTATTAAGTGGGTGTCTTGTTCATTGTGGGCTTATATAACAGAATACCACAGACTGGGTAATTTATAGTGACTAGAAACTTATTGGCTCATGGTTCTGGAGGCTGAGAAATTCAAGATCAAGGGACTGTCATCCTATGGCAGAAGGTGGAAGGGCAAGAGAGAGTGAGAGACTAAAGGTGACTGAACTCATTCTTTGATAAGGGACACATCTCTGTGAAAATGACATTAATCTATTCATGAGGAACAATATCTCATAGCCTCAGCACCTCCCATTAGGCCAATCTATCTCTCAATGCTGTTGCACTGGAGATTCAGTTTCCAACACACACTTTTGGAGGGACACATTCAAACCATAGCAATGGCACAACACTTTAGCACATCGATATGTTGTGAGAGGTGATATGACAATCTCTAAAGGCACCTAGTACAATCCAGCACTTACATTCATTATTGGTTTTCTTTCCCTTCTGGTGTTAGGAATTAAAAAATTATCATGCAGAGAGGTAGCTCTCAAGAGCTCATCATGTATATTCGACAGGCGTGTATTTCTCACCTACATCGACCAGGGACTTTTGTTGCATGGTCTCTTTTAGTTCTCACCAGAGAACCAGGGAGAGGTATGGTCATTTCAATGTAGAGGTGAGAAAAATGGGACTCAGAGAGGTGTGGTAATATCTCCTAAGCCATGTTGCTAATGATGACAGATCTGGAGTCCCATTTCCAGTCTCCTTTCTCTAAACTCACTCCCTGAGCCCCTTCCCTGCCCAGCCTACAGCTGCTCCAAGAGGAGGGAAAAAGGATAGGGAGGGTTGGGTTTCTCTGCTGCTGGCCTGTGTGTGCGTTCCACACTTAACATCATGGGGAGCCAGAAAAGAGCTGGGTCCCAGAGAGGGGCACTCATGGGAAAACAGCTGGGGGAGCCTCTGTGGATATTTTAGCTGTACAACCTTCCCTAAGCAGAATGACTGGGCCAGCTATTGGCTAGAAGAGTCAATAGCCAGGGAGCAGCCCAGGTAACTGGAATTGGACAAAGTGACTTCACACAAATAAAATGACCAGATGGGAACAACTCGATCGGGAGGTAAACCCCACAGCCATCCCCTGGGCCTCATGCTTACCCTACTTAGACTGTCATTTGTATACCTCAGTCCAGGCCCCACTTCATCACCCAGAACAAACTCTGATTATCAAAACTTCCAGCCGCCTACTGCTGATTCACTCATCCTTCCTGAATCAGCAGAACTGGAGGAAACGTGCTCCCCAGGGAATTCTGCCTCCAGCTCTGCTCCTGGAGGCACTGGTGATGATGTCAGACCTGATATTTAAAGCACAGGTTCCCCAAACTCTGGTTTCCACTTATATATAGTGCCTTTTGTCCAGTTTCCACTCAGTAAGTGCACATCTTACACGACATACCCTTTTGACATGGTGCAGTGGTCTGAGCTCTAATTTGGGGGGGTGTGGGACCCAAAAATTTCTCTTTGGATAAAAATATAGGACTAATCTTCACAAATCAGGAGTTTAGAGCAGATGCAGTCTCAGCAATGGGGATTGGAGGTAGGGACACACATATCGATATGATCTGCTTGCTAGTCATTTTTTCTATAGTCTGTTCTGAGAGGCAATCCACACCATGGATAGTGCAAATTCATTACATGTATCGAGTGCTTGACACTTTTCACTTTACATATGTGAATATACACTTTAGAGATATGAATATGTAGGTATATAAATATTTACATATATGAATCTATCTGTTTCTGTGATAACTATGAGAAACTAAATAGGGATTATTAGCCCTATTTCCCAGATTAAAAAAACTGAGACACAGGGCAGTGATTATACAGCTGGTTCCCTGTGAGGCTAAGCCTGAAGCACAGTGACCTATTCTCATTCATTTCGTCACTCAGCCATTATCTACTGAGAGCCTGCTATGTACCAAATGGGGTGTTAAAAGCCAGGAATGGAACAATGAGAAAACACACACAAAACCCTTTCCTACAATAGAGTTGGATGAGATGGACAATTTAACACAATAAATAAGTAAACGGCGTATTACATTGGAAGGTGAGGGGATGGGGAGTGGGGAGCGGGAGGTCATGGCTCAGGGAACATGAGCAAGGCTGAAGACTTGGAGCAGGTGTTATAGTGATGCATTTTTCCAGTTTGCATTCCCACCCTGCCCACAAGTTGTGCACAGGAGTGCTGTCTGAGAAGATGAATGGGCGATGTGTCAGAAGCTGAGAAATCCTGGACTTGCCCCAGCCAGCAGCTGGGGTCACCTTGCCAGAGGGTGGCTTCTGAATGGCGGAAACAGAGGCAGAAGCTGAGCCCATGCACTCTCGCTCCTCATCGGGGACCTGATCTGAGGACTCAGAAAGCAAAAGGATGCCTGTGTCATCAGCAGAAAATCATATTGAGAGTGAGGAATGGAGATGGTGGGTATAAGGTTTTAATGAGTGAAGGGGAAAATCAGAGGGGCTGCTCATTTTCATGCTGAACTTGGTCCAGCCAGGACATGCAGCCCCTCCTCACTTGTAGACCTGATTCCTCTGGCTAAGGCACCTGGCTGCACTGTCTCTGCTTTTCTCTCCCTTTCACTGCCCAGTGTTTAGTCCTTCTCTTTTCCTTGTCATCCACGTGCTCAGATTCACAACTTCCTCTTCATGCCCTTTGGCCCCAGAAGTCTACACTGCGGTTAACACTTCTTCTTCTTCTTCTTTTTCCTCCAGTGCCCTCTCAACACGCCCCAACCTTTCTTCTCTGCTCTCTTTCTTGTGCTGGGGCCAGGCCCACAGCCTGTCACCCATTTATCAATGCATTGGAACTGTAACTCAAGTATTGATCTGTGTTTGTTGGTTTTTTTCCTGTAAACTCAGGCTGTAAAGGTTTCATTAGCCTGCCTCACAGTCATTACATCAAGTAATAGGAAACATCCATCTTCCTCGGGCTTCACTTCTCCACCCAATGGAGATCGGTTTGAAGAGCGTTAATCAAGCTATGAAAATCATTGGCAGCTCATTCCTTTATGATGAAAAAGCTGGTTTGCAGCCTCACTGGGTAGCAGAGGCCTGACACCTTAGATACCTACAGCAATTATGGACTGTGTGGTTTCCTGCTCAGGGAGTCTATTCTTTGCCTAATGCCTGTATGCAAATCTCATTCTTTGCTTTAATGTGATTCCCTGAGTCATGTGCAGTGAGAACAAGGCAAAGATAAGGCTGTGCTTCTCTGCAGAATTGTGGGTGAAAAGGAAGGTTGTTGGTTAGCGACATGGATTCTTGCCAAGGCCAGACCTGTACAGAGGTGGGAGAGGTTTGCTAAAATGGTGTGGTGCATGGAGGTGGGTGCTTGAGCACCATGAATGTGCCCACCTAATCCTTCCACCCAGCTTTCTGGGTGGAGGTGTTGCTACAGGGCGCGGTTCTAAGAAGCGACTTAGGGAGGATAACAAAATACCCAACTACACTTAACAGTTTCACACAGAGAGTAGAACTGGCCCATGGTGAAATAGGATCTAGAACAAGTAAAACTGGAAATAAGAAGCTGAGAAGGGAACTTGGTGTGTCATGTGTTGGGTAAGGCGATGGGAGTGAAGCTGCAGATGGTCCCAGACCACTGGTCTTAATGTTCATCCCTGGACCAGCAGCATCAGCATCCATCTAGGAATGTGTGAGAAGCCCAAATTCTTGGGCCCCATCACAGACCTCTGAGTCAGAAAGTCTAGGGCAGGATCCACAATCTGTGCTTTAAGAGACGTCCCAGGTGATGCTTATGTGCTATCCTAAACATGAAGGAGTCACACGATGGCATCAGGTAAGAAAAGGGAAAAACAAAGGGCTAAAAGGACAAATGGGAAAATGGAAAACACCAAGTGTGCCTCAGACTGATCCTGTGAACACCTAAATGAGGACAAGCGATGGGCTGGGCTGCCACACTGAGAAAATAAGCTCGGTTCTGGCAGCAGAAGGGAAGTGCTGTCTGATGGTTAGGGTCAGGCCCTGAAGGTTCAGAGACCAGTTTTGCCATGCACTAGCTATGTGTTCTTGGGGAAATTACTTTACTCTTTCTACCTCTGATTTATCATCTGCAAAAGAGGAACGATAATATCTTCTTGAGAAGAACCTTGAAAGAATTACATGACTTAACGCTTTGGAAGACTTTAGAACAGTGTGTGGCCCAGAGTAAGTGCTCAATAAATGATAGCTATGGGTACTGCTTCACACAGCTGCATGCAAACACGTGAAAGACATGAGAGCAGAAAATAGAAACAATTAGCCAACCAAAATAGAGTCAGATGAGTACGTGCATTATGTTTCATATTAATGGAGCAGAAGAGTCTAAAACACTCAAAATGAATCAAAACAAGCAAATGCAGCAAGAAATCGACTGTCATTGAATCATAGACTCAGTTATTGATTCACTCATTCAATACCCTCTATAAATACTGAATACCCTCTAGGGGTGCTCAATGTACCTTGAGGAGCGAAAGATGCTGGGAGTAGCCATCTAGTGCATCTCTAGGATCATAAAGACAACAGCAATGACACCAAGCAGAGAGGCAATGGCAGACTGGGCCCGGAGATTGATGAGGACACATCTAAGGCTGACCAGCGGCTTGGCTTCCTGGAGGAGGTGGCATGGAGGCACTGCATGCACATGGGACAGCATGAACAAAAGACACAGCATTGAGAAAAGATAGAGTGAAAGTTAAACAGACTGGAGTGGAGGGAGCATGAACCAAGCAGTCACAGGGATGATAGGTCTGCAGAAGCATTGTGGTGGGTCTTAGGTGCCAAATTCATGAGTTTGGACTTTATCCTTCAGATCATGGGAGGGATTAGGAGATTTCAGCAGAGGAGTGATCCATTTATGCTTTAGCTCTTTTTCTCTGGAGCCATGTGGAGCTTGGATTTGAAAAGAACAAGACCAGGAGGAGGGAAATCAGGTAGGAGCTCTAGTTCAGAGGCTCGCTGTCACTCACTGGGGTTGCAATGCCTTCTGTCCCACGCAGGAAGTGGCATTTCATCTGGGATTTGAAGGATGTGAATGGAACAGCCTTCAGGTAATCTAAACAAAGGGCAGCTGAGGGGAGGGACTGGCAGGCCAATTTCTAGGACAGGAACATGTTTAGGAACATAATAGAGTATAGTAGGGTCCTAGGTAGAAGGGTGGAAGATTGGGAGGAGAGGCCGACAGGGTGAGGATCTTGGTAAGGAGTTTGGATTTTATTCCGAACATAATGTAGGGCCATCAGAGGGCTGCAAGAAGGGGAAAACTATGAGACTCATGTAGTTCCTCAAAGATGTTTTGCTGCTCTGTGGCTAATAGGGAAGGAGTTGGGAAGGTACAGCAGTCGCCCAGGCCAGGGGTAAGGGTGACTGGGGTAAAGGTGGCATCAATACGAACTCTAGGAAGGACTGGGGAGTATGGGAAGTAGCTTGGAGACATATATCTAATTCCACACACCATGAGGCAAGTATTAGAAACCCCATTTTCCAGATGAGGAAACTGAGGTCTAAAGAGTTAGAGAAACTCATCCCTACTCACAGCTTTCAACCTGCCTTCCCTCCAGATAACAACTTTCCCAAGGCTTTCTCTACAGCATTCGTTTGGTAGGAGGGGTTGGACAGAGATGACCAAGGAAATAGGAGTAAATGTCTAATATAAAAAGAGCAGAGAATAATCTAAACCTTCTCTAACACATTGATCTTTTCCCTGCAAGTATATTTCCTATGTTCTTCCCTTTCTGACTTAAGCTTTGTTGTTTATTAGCCAAGTCTTTGAAATACCTTGAATAGCAGAGAAAAGAGTTTCTCCCCCTCAGGCTGTCAGAGGGGGAGCCCAAAGCAACACACAACAAAAAGAAAGTTTTTGGAAGTCACCTATTTCATCTTAAAGATTTATATGAATGTTGTACTCTGCTTCACATGCAACTATGTTTATTTTAATGTTTACAACCATGTTTTAAATAGCAGTCAAGTATTGCTATTTGAAAGTGCAGGATTTAAAAAAGGGTTCGCCTTCCCAGATCATCTATCAAAATATTATGAGTACTTTGTATTGTTGCTTACAAGGCCAGGCACTGTTCCGAGTGTGTTCCATGTATCACCTCATTGTGAAGGTAGATTCATCGGCTCATCTGCAGATGAGGATTGGTGGCTCAGAGAAGGAAGCAACTTGCCTAAGGACACATAGCTAGTGTCTGTAGAGTCAGGAGTTGAATCTAGACATGTCTGTTCCAACACCTGTGTATGTGACTATTACTACATAATCCTCTGATATGGCAGCCTGGAGTATGATAGAAAGCTTGGACATAGATGGCATCTGAAAGATTCTGTGGGAATATATAATCTCTCATGGTTCAAATGGATTGATCACAGAGCAAGCTTAGCTTTCAGTTTTAGCAGCTTTGGGGAAAGAGGATGACAGAGGAGAGGCTGAGAGGAAGAAGCTATTGTGATTCTGCTAGCTGACAGTTCAGCAGTCCAGTCTAAGGTTCTGACGAAGGTTCAGGATGGTCACCTTACCTGGGCTTTCTGGACACAGGATCATTTACTTGCAATTGGACCCAGCTCAGGGCTGAGGAATAAGAAGTCCATTTTCAACCTTTGCTGAAAGGAGGTTGGTAAGAAAGAGCAGGTGCAAAGAAAGCCCAGGTTAACAGATCCTGGTTCAGAAAATAATCTTAGCTCCAAGTGAAAACCAGGACATCCACCCTCCAAGATGAACAGCATGCAAGATTTGCTGGGGAGAGGACAGGAAGCCTGCAATTTGGTGGGCATCTGGGATGGCAGATCTGTGCCAAGCCCATCGCTGCAGTTTCTGCATCCCACCCACCAACAAACCTGAGCTTGCAGTTCTGTTGCAGTCTCTGGTCAAGCATGGCCCAAGACGTGGGGAAGGAATGTGCTCAGGTTAGGAAGCTTGAGCAACTGTAGCTGAGAGATGCTGAGAAAGACAGCAACTGGCATTACCTAGAAAATCTCTACTATTTTATAGCAGAGAAGTGATCAGACAGAGCAGCTCTGTGTTCTATGGTCCAGCTCTCCTGCAATTCTAACTTAAATCACAGTGTGTTCCTGTAGCAGTGCAATTCTTGTCTATATTTCTAATAAAGAGAAACAGTCCCAGACTAGTCTCCAAACAACAACCTTCATATGGTAAACAATTGATTTTTTTTTTTAAGATGGAAGAAATTATGCCTCAAATCCACAAGGTCATCGGCCACTTTTTCCTTTTTCTCCCAGAGAGTTCTAAATCGTATTCATGCAGGTATAATAGGAGCTAGACACAGGATAGAGGGGACCACATCTGAGGATCTCCCTTCTTCTGATTGACCTCTTGACATTTTGCCATATCTTATTCCCTGCTGTCCTCCAGGCCAGTTGAAAATCTAGCTTGGACCATTTTAACTCACTCAGTGTAATAAGGGGCCAAGATTCAGGCAGAGAGGAATGAGTTCATTTGCAACCTTAGGGCTAGAAGCAGAGTCTCATTGCAAATCCAAAACAAATCAAGAGACAGGAGGCAAAGACTAAGACTAAATTGTCAATAACCATAGTGGGAAAAGGTTAATCTGGAGCTTGGGGGAACACGTGTGAGGGCTGAGATCATTCAGGACATGTTCAATATGTTAAAAGGCAGTTATTGCCCAGGGACATAGGGCACCTGGTTCTAGAAGGGATGGAGGAAGGGTTGGAGAAAGGAGAAATTTCTAGTAAATCACATAACGACTACTATTTGTTAATTAACATTTACTGAAGTCATCTCCTATGCCAGTCACCATGCTAAGTATTTTGTATATATTTTGGGTGATTTACCACCTCAAAAGCATTGTGAAGGAGGAATGATTTCTGTTTTATAGATGAGGAAAGTAAGACTCAGAAGATAAATGAATTGCCCAAGATCATACAACTAAGATGTGCTGCAACTGAAATTTCAACTCAGGTATTGTAACCACGGATCTCTCAGTCTTAACCATTCCATTTTATTCTCTTTATACTGCTTGTAATAACCTTGCCGTTGTTGTCTTGAGTTGATAGTGAAACCTTAGATTACTTCAAATTTGGCATATGAATAGCTTGAGTTTTTCACCTGGTTATGAGTTACATTAGAAAGAGATGGCTTTATGCTTTTTAAATATTTCCCCAAGTGAAAAACAAAATTCCCTAGATATGATATTTTGGTTTTTCACAGTACTTTATAGTCTTCAAAATATTTTTGCATATGTATATTTTCCTACTCCATCCTTGTGAGAGGAATAGGCTATTATTATCCCTAATTTACTGGTAAGAAAGCAGAGGCATAAGGAGTTGCACAATGCTCCTCTGTTATCAAATGGAAGAAAAAGACCTAACTAACTTCCTCATTTGTTTTATTTCTAGGCCAATGTCCTTTTGTGTCAGGCACTGTTACCCGCCACCCCAAAAGCCAGTTCTTCTTGCTAACAGGCAGACCCTCAACTCATATTTGTTTAGGAATCACAGGGGATCCTTTGATCTTAGGAAACATAGCTCCTCCCTAATCAGGGGTGGGCACTAATCCTATTTTAGGTAATGAGATGAAAACAGGGAGGGTTTTCCTCCCTGATTGAAAGAATACACTGTGCTATGCCATGTTTCCTAACTGGAATGCAGAACCTGATTTCTGGCACTGCTGCAACCATCTTATGGTCATGAGGAGAGGTCACTAGAGTTATAGACATGCTGACATGAGCCCTGACATCACTGAGCTACTAAATAAAAGTGAGTCACTACCTACCACCACATCTTTGCTATAATAAAATATAAAATAAACCCTCTGTTATTTCTAACTGAAAGATTTCCTTCTGATTCAACTTTGTACTGCACCAATGAAACACCACTCCACTGAGGTGGGTTTGGAAGAAGCTGATCTATAAACGTGCTTTGTATAGCATGGTCAGTCAGTGAATTCGCAACATGAATGCAAATGTCATTATTATTGTTACTATTTTATATTAAACACTCTTTTATATAATTTTGTATTTGCATTTGGATTCCTAGAACTTAACTCCCCACAATGGAGAGTGAATTTGCTTCACTGAGAAGAAAGGCTGCTCTGATCAATTGTTACTGAGCCAGATGCTGGGCCTGTGCTTTGAACTGTCACTATAGGCAAGTCTTTCTCTGCCTCAGTTTTGCTTTCTGTACACTAGCATAACATGTTCCACCCTCTTAGCTCAGAGTGTAATGTGAAGATGAAATATACATGGGAGAGAAAATTAAAGGAGTCACGGGAGAGAATCTCAACACTTATTAAAATGATTATTTTGTTTGGGCATTGTGTGTGGCATTTTACCAGTTTCACTGACGGACAACTTTACAAGTTAAGTATTGTCCTTTCTGAACACTGAGGGACATGACAGGTAAACCGAGATTTCTTGACTAATCCCACACCCACCAGGGATTTGAGATGGGTTATTTGGGTCTTCTATCCTTCCCCCTTCCTCATCATTTGAAAGAGCTTCAGAATACAAAGCAGTGTGGAAAGGACCTCTCCGAGCCCAGGGTGCTAGATCACAAGAAACAAAGTCAATGGAATTGATTTCTTGGGTGGACCGAATGGGGATCTTTTCATCCTTATGGTGACAGTGTATTGAATCGGAGGCATAAGAGGAATTTTGAGGGAAAATGAGTTCAGCCCCCCAGTTCTGTACAGTCAACAGTTACATAGAAACCGGAATTTGCCTCCAAGGACAATACAGTTTGATCAGAGGAAGTGGCAAATTTGCCAGGCATAAGCAGGGAAAGGATTGTTCCATGTGCAGAGAAAGGAGAAAGAATTTAGAAAAACAGGATGGATATGGAACAACCTTCCAGAGGCCTGACAATAAAGGAAGAAGCTCAGTTAGAAGGCTCACACCCAACCCTCCACACCCATCCCTCTCACAGACCCTATGTGCCTTGAATCCACCTCTGAATTACTGAAAGAAGAATGCTTACACCTTACTCAGGGACCTACAGATTTGATTTGGCATGGCCCCTGTCCTCAAAGTGCTCAGTGTCTACAATGGAAGTACGAAAAGGCAAACCTTTTAATATCAAATGTGACAAGCATGGCGTTGCCCTTATGATCTGTTCCTGGAGTCTCTGAGCTTCCTTTACACCTTTATTTTAATCATTAAGGTCTTTGGAACAGATTGAGATATAGTTTATTTTGAATGAGATATAGAAACATGGAGTTACTGTTACTGAACTACAGGTAACGCGTAGAAAGCATTTCATGCATATAGTTTGTTTTGAATGAGGTATAGAAACATAGAGTTACTATTACTGAAATTTAGGTAATGCATAGAAAGCATTTCATACACTATTACTTAGTAAGAAGGAGACTAGTGTTCAAAAGTTCAGGCTCTAGAACCAGGATGCCTGGGTTGAATCCCGCCCCTTCACTTACTAGCTGTATAGCCATGGTCAAGTCATTGAGACTCTGCACCTTGATTTCTTCATCTGTAAATTGAAATAATCACTGCACCTATCAAAGAATGGTAGGGAGGACTAAACGAGTTAGCATGTGTAACATTCTTAAAATGTGCCTGGCTCACAGCAAGTACTCAGCAAATTTTAGCCATTAATATGAATTGCTCCTTACCTGGCAAATAGGTGTAGTAGCAGTAAAAGTAAGTTGGAGTTGGAAAAGCAGATACAACTGGTATATGATTGATTATCCATTTAGAAGACCCAGAAAGTGAGGAGTGACACAGGCTCTAGAAGCACTATGCTGTCAAGGGAAATGTCTATAATTTGATGAAGCTTGAACAACTCTCAAATTTACTGCTGACCATGGCAGACTACTACACTCCCAACAAGCAAACAAACAAAAAAAGGAGGGGGGTTGGAGAGAAAAATAAAACAATATGGAGATACAATTTACTGAATCTTTTCAATCATAAAATTAAGTTAAGGAGAATATGGGCTAGGGACAAGTACTCTGATGTAATCTGAAGTGACTTTTCTGTTTGATATAAAGCCATAGAGAATGCACAGGGACAGTTTAAAGCATAAGCAAGGTGAGTGAGCTGCATTAAAATGGGAATGAAAAATAACCCAGAAAATGCTATTTATTGTAAAAATTGCTGGCATGCTTAGAGCTGCTTTGATCATCTTTGCCTCAAAGAAAGCAAAGCCAGCAAAGTGAAGTTTCAGAAAAGGGCAGTGAAATGATCAGAGACATAATGGGTGAAAGAAGGTCTTTTTCCCTAGAAGGAAAGAAACAATTGGAGAAAAATTCTTTGGCTTAATAGAGATCTATTGGATAATGAATGGCGAGGCGCGGCCATTCAGGTGCTGCCCTCTCCCCTGTCCCAAATCACAAGAATGAGAAGGAATTTGAAAGGACTGAAAATAGATAAATGGCCATCATATGTTTAAAGCTGCAACTGGGGAAACTGGCAGCCTCGGGGCATTTTTGAAGCAAACAATAGAGAGACTTTCTAAGAAGATCAAAAGTTTTGCACTTGCCCAATCGCAGCTCCTCCTGCAGGGGTGTTTGCTGAAAAACAGACGGGTAAAGGCTATGCTAGGCTCGCTGGAGTAAAGAAAGCCCTCCCTGGTGCTGTCCACAGGATAGTTTGTTGAAGTGGAGGCAGAGAGGGAAAAAAAGACTGAATTTATTTCCCATTTGGGATTCAGAAAATGCAATAGGATAGGGCTAGGGAGAAACTTTCAGATTTAGGATGGTGTGAGGCATATTTTCCTATCCTTCATGTCCCTTATCCCCTTTCCCCAAGGAAAAAAAGAATTCCATTTTGGTCTTGGTCATTCAAAGTTAATCCCAGATCAGCTATATTACCCTCTCCAGGGAGTTTGTTAAAAATGTAGAATCTCAGCCCCATTCTGGATCCCTGAATCAAGGTTTGTATTGTAACAAAGTTCAAGGTGATTTGCAGGCACATCGATGTCTGAAGGTTTACTACAGTCTCACTGCAATTAGGAAAGTAGAGAAAGGACAGGGTGTGCCTCGACCCCAGCTGCACCATTCACGTGCTATGCAGACAGTCAGTTATGGTACCTCCATAGGCTTCATCTAAAGACTAGGAATCAAATCCCCATGACCATTAAATTAGATAATGCATTTGAAGCATTTAGAAATGTACCTGACATATAATAAGAATTCAAAGGCATTAGTGTAGGTTATAATGACTGATATTTATGATCATCCAACTGCCAAAAAACGGGAAGACAGGCCAAGAATGAGCTATACTGTTTAAAGAATGGAGAAACTGAGCAAGCAGTAAGAAAAAGAGACAAGGACATTGACTCTGAACATCCCAACTGTGAATGAGATGTGTAAGAGATGAAGCAGCAGACAATGGAAACTTGCTACACAGCTCCAGAGTGCATAAATGGCTTTATAGAAAACCCAGCTGTGAGCAGGCTTGAGCAACAGGTAAATGGGTTACAACTTAATTAAGAAAGACAATGTACAGCTCATGTGTGTTTTCCTTGGCCATTTATCAAACATGTCGGTATTGTTTGATTTGTTCTCGAGGTAGTTAATTAAGGTAAGTTGGTTACCTTATACTCTTCTAGATAAGTATTATTTTATTTTTTAATAAAAATTACTACATAGCAATTTCTTGCTCATTTTACCAAAATTCAACCTGAGACCCAAGTTACTCCTTGTAGTAAACTATCCCAACAATGAAGAAGAAATAACTCAGCAATGGTGATAGTAAAACAGAGAAAAACATAAATTTTATGAGCTCCCAAAACAGTGTTAAGGATGCATCACAACAGTAGAAATGATGCAAGTTGTTTCTAGAATTTACTTTAAGTAGAATTCTGGGAAAAGATGCAATTGGAGTTTGAGGGGTGACCTAAGGTCAGTTTCTTGTTGTACCTGGAGTTGATATCCCACCTATAATGGAGTCATTGCAATCTCTCAATTCATGCTCTCACTGTTTAGACAATCTCTGGAGCAGACATTCTATCTCATCCTTAGTCTTAGTCTAATTAATAGCTTGAGTAATAAACAGCGGCCTGTTATTCACAGACAGGTGTATACACTTGTCAGAGGTCTTGGCTAAATCATCTTGATTGTCTCTAATAACAATGTTAACGACCCTCTGCATTAGCTTTAGGTTGTAAAACATCTTTCCTTGATGTTTGTTCAATATTTTCATGAGAATTAGAAACATCTATTACAAATCCTAGGATACTAAAGAGCTCCTGGAACATTATGCTATAATTCACATTGAAATCTCAGCCGAAACCACAAGTACTTGGAGCCCCGTTCTATCATCTCTCAGAAAGAAAGATATCCTGAATTATCACTGAGACTCTTTAGAATATCTATTTAGAATTTTAGAATATCTATTTAGAATATTAGAATATCTGTCGGCCTTCAATGAGTGACTTCGCTATTCACCATCTAGAAACTTTTTACCATTGATGAAATATACAGACCTACAATAGAAAATCATGAATTTCTAAGTAGATTCGTGTGGTTCAGTAACTTTCTAAACAGAATGGTTACTATGTCATGTAGGTGAGTTTTGTAGCCAAACTCCCTATTCTGGTGCTGATTTATGTATTTTATCAACACGGAGATATGCAATAGGGCAAATGTGAGAACAATTAAAGTGATCAGGAATATGGATTAATCAAGACCTTGAAAATAGCCAAGGACCTATATAAGAAATATTGAAGAATCAATAAAAGTGATCGTTTTTATTTAAAAACATTTCTTTCCTATTAATGTGCTTAGCAGTCAAAGGGTTATGAGGAATTCAAGAAGATGCATAGGAAAGACAGCTGCTTGAGAATATCCTCCCAGAAAAATGAACAAATGTTTCTGCTTGTTCTTTCAAAGTCTCTTTGAACTTAGGAGGGAACTATGTGATGTCTGCACTTTTTAGAAGGCAGAACTTTCAAATTCTAGTTTTTGTTTATATCTGATCCAAATTTATCTTGCTCTATCCACAGATGCCTCTGTAAATAGCTGACATATCCATATAAGCTTATGAAATTTGCACATTTTGTAACCTTTAGACTGAAAGGTAACTTGATCTTTGCCTCCTTCAGCCCAGACCACTCATCTATACCCCAAATTTTTAGCCATCGATCCTAAGTTTGCTCTGAGTTTGTCTTGCATCACTCAATGTTAACTAACTTAAAATAGAACTTGTATTCAGCCTCACATCCTCCCTCTATCTGTGCTATTCCACAGACCTCAAGTCTGCCCCCAACGACTTTTTCTGCTAATTCACCATCTAGAAACGTTTTGCCATTGATAATTCTTCCTCCTTCTTTAATCCTTGAATCTAATTTATCACTTCAAATTTGTTTCTTTTTCTGAAGAAAAATTACCTTCCCCTCTATTACCAACATTCGTAAACTTATTTATTCATTCAAAAATATTTTGTAAGCATCTGTGAGTCCGGGTCTCAGCTCCTTTGAAAGGCTAGACCCTAGAAATGAGAAAGACTTGGAAGTAGTTTTGCAGTGAGGAACACTGACTTTGTTAGTTCACTCTGTGATTGGATTGATATAGTCTGTTTCACTCTAGTGGTTGCCAGAAAATAAGGTGAACTACTCAATAGAAAGATAATGTCAGCCAGAGCCTTTTAAATTATTTATGCACAATGTCTGATATTAAAAAAAAATTACCAGACATGTTAAGAGACAAAATCAATAGAAAAAGTATAACAGAAAACAGTCACAGATGATACAGAATGGGGTTTTCAAAAATGGACTTAAAATAGTTGCAATTAATATGTTCAATAAAATGAATGACAAGGTGGAGAATTTCACTAGAGAATGCAATCTATATAAATATATCAAACCCAAATTCTTGAACTGAAAAAAACCTTGAAATTATAAACCTAGTAAATTGGTTTTTACAGCATATTAGACCTAACTAGTTTTATGAGGCCAACATAACATTTAAAAAATCAAAACATGACCCCCCAAATCCCAGAAAAGTATGTGACCTCTTTCTCAAAATCAGATTCAAAAATCTAAAAAATATATATATACAATTTAGCATATTTGTAGACTAAATGAAAAATATATTACTTTTTTAGATGCAAAACACTTAATGGCAATCATTTATCATATAATGTGATACAAAGCTCTTACCAAAATAGAAATAAAAGGGAGTTTTCTTAATCTGATTACAATCATGCAAAAAGTACCTATGGCACGAACATTTAATGAAATTTTGAAAACTTATCTTTGATTCCAGGAATGAGACAAGATACTCATTACTCACTCCTTTATTTAGCACTGTATTGAAGGTCATAGCCTATTAAATAAGGGAAGAAAAATAAGGGCATCATGACTAGAAAGGAAGACATAAAACCATCATTATTCACAGATAGTGTGATGATGGTACTGGAAAATTTAAAATAATCTATAACAAGCAAGTATAACTAATACATAGACACAGCAAGTCAATAAATATAAGATCAATTATACAAACATTATTTATATTTATTTATACTGTCAACAATGAGATTATGAAAATATTTAAAATTAAATTATTTATATAACATCAAGCATTGAGTAATAAATTTCACAAAGATATACAACATTTACATATAGAAAGCTACAAATTAACACTATGATAAATTAAAGAAAAACTAAAAAATAGAGAACGATACCATGTTTATTGATTGGGACTTAATAACTCAATATTGTAAAGATGCTATTTCTCTAATTAATGAATAGATTCTATGCAACGTGTCTCAATATCTCAACTGTAGTTTTTGGTGGAAATTGACCAGTTGATGTTAAAACTATCAGAATACAAAGGTATAAAAATAATTAAGGTTATCTGGAAAAATAAGAACAAGTTTGGGGGACTTAAATTGCTAGATATTGTGACTCATTCATTATAAGCTATAAAGGAACACTACTTTTTTTTTTTTTTGAGTTGGAGTCTCACTCTGTTGCCCAGACTGGAGTGCAGTGGCCGCTCCTGGCCACCGCAGCCTCGACCAGCTGGACCCCAGCGATCCTTCCGCCTCAGCCTTCCGAGTAGCCGGAATTACAGGCATGCACTACCACGCCCAGCTGATTTTTTGATTTATTGTAGAGATGAGGTCTCGCTCCCCAGGTGGGTCTCAAACCCATGGGCTCAGGCAATCCACTCACCTCAGCCTCTCAAAGGCGTAGAACACTACTTTTAAAAAGTTAAGTATGTGCAAGTGATGAGATGGAGAGCCCAGAAATAAATCCACACGTATGGAGTAATTTGGTTTCGGAAAATGGTGATACTGTGGTGGAGTGAAGAAAGGATAATCTTTCCAATAAATGATGTTGGATGAATTTAATTTCAATGTTGGAAAAAATTTGCTATTTTCCTCACGTCATACAAAGATGAAAATTTCAGATGGGTTTTAGTTCCCATCTGAAAAAAGAAAAAAGTATAAAAGAAAAACAAAATGAATCTTCTAGGAGATAGAAAGAACGCTATCTACATTACCTTGATTTATGAAGATTTTTAAAAGGATATAAACAATACTAATCTAGAGAAAAATGGACTTTATTAAAATTTAAAATTTGTTTTCACTCCAAGCAAAGTAAAAGCTGAAGCTGCAGAGTGGAGGGAGATAATTGCAATATATATATATGTATGTATATATATATAGATGTCTGAGAAATAGCTCATATTCAGAATATATACATTATGCCATTAAATCAACAAAAAAAGAGAAAAATTTCAATTCAAAAAGTAAGCAAAGATTTGAACAGGCTTTTCACAAAATGAAATACTTAAATGGCCAATAATCATACAGAAAGTGTTCAGTTTTATTAACAATTAGGGAAATAAGACTTAAAATAATGAAATATCAGCTCCTGTCTTACATTGAAAAGACTAATACTGAATGTTGTAGAGGAGATGGAGGAACAGGAAGTGTCATATGCTACTTGTAGGAGTGTGACTTGTTATGAGCACATTGGAAAACTGTTTTGCAGTATTTATTGAAGGTAAACATGTGACCCAGAAATTTCATTCCTAGGTAAATGCCTAAAATAAACATATACATATAGGCAGTAAAAGACATGTAGAATAGATTTCATAAAATGGTAGACACAAACCAAAATAAGGCAAATATCTATTAACACTGCAATGCTTAAAGAAATTATATTATATCTAAGGAATGGAATACTGCACAGCAGTAAAAACAAACTACTGCTATACGCAAAATATGGATGAATCCTACAGACATACTATTGAGCACTAGAAGACAGGTACAAAAGAAAATACAACATGAGGAGAGAATCCCCTCCAAAATTGGAGTTTATTTATTAAAAATTGTATATTTATTCTTACATATTTAAACTTCAGTCACCTTCAAAGTACTCTCCATTTGATGCAATACACCTATCAAGATACTTTTTCCACTGCTCAAAACAGTTTTTGAACTCATCAATTTTGATGCCTTTTAGTCCTTCTGTCATTTTTTTCATTTCATCTCTTCTGTGTCAAAAAAATGCTTCCCTTTGAGGACTTTTTTCATCCGGGGAAGCAAAAAAAAAAAAAAATCACTTAGGGCAAGATCAGGTGAATAGGGAAGGTGGGGCACAGGGGTCATGCTGCCTTTGGTCAAAAACTGCTGAACATTCAGCATGGTGTGGGCAGGTTGTTCTCTTAAATTACCCATCATGAAGTGAGTAAACACACTAAAAGATCTCCAAAAAAATTCACTGAAGCCGAACGCAGCCTCCTACAACAACTCTAGCTAGTACACCTATGCCGATGGGTTCCTAGAACACTTACTTAGCGGAGGAAACCTGTACTACAAGGGGCCCGCCCTTCAAAAAACAATTCTGTTTTTTTCTGAGATCTCCTTTGTTTATGATTCCATTTTGGTACAGCACCCAGGCAGGCAAAACAAACTGATGGTGTTAGAAGTCAGGCCAGCGGTTACCTCTGGAGACCAAGTAGGTGAATAGGAAGAAACATAAAGGGAGTCCTATGGTACTGACAATGTCTTATTTCTTTGGTGGTAGCTCCATGGGTATTTAGACCTTATGAAAACTGAGTTATGTTTGCATTTTGTATTTGTGTGCCTGTATATATTTTATAGATAACATGTGTTATCTATAACATATATAAAATACTTGAGGAAAATTTTACTTAAAAGATGAGTGTCAAAAAGAAAGGAGTGATTGAAAATGTCCAGAATGTTAAAGGTTTAATAAACTAAACACAACAAATGAATATTATCTTTTTTCTAAAGTAGGTATTATTAATCTTGACAAGAACAATTTTAGTTTTCTCATACTAGTTAACTCTTCCAACTACTTTAATTTATTGCATTACTGATACCTCTTGGAAAATTTTCCCTGCTTAGAAAAGAGCTCTCAGAAGTGTGGATTTTTTTCTTCTTTCCCTGATCTACTTTCAGAATATTTTTCTCTTCTTTATACACGTATATGCCAGACAGCAGTAAGAGAAACGCCCTCAGCGGGCTCACTAATCACGACAAGGCAAACCCCTTTGCTGGGCAGAGGTATGATGAGCATGTCAGTTAGTAAGACTAGCCGGAGGGCACCCATGGCCGTCACTGATCACCCTGCTGTAGGTCTGGAAGCTCTGCCTCTTTCCCTGCTCAGAGGCTCCCTTCTGCCTATGGTTCCTGAGGCACTCCCAGGAGTCACCATGGTAAAGCTCTTTGCTTCCCAAGTGGTTGTTTTCTCTGTGACACATACTTATACACAGAGTCCTTCCTGCTGGAGGTGGAAACCATGAGAGGGCTTGAAGCAAGGCTCAAGGCAGCCCCCACTTTGGCATCTGCTAGTAGTGGGATATCGCAAGACTTCCATATGAACCCAGACATGAAACAGCCGAGTAATTGGCAAATGTGAGCTGAAAATAGGAGTCCAGCAAAGAGCGTTGAGTTCCGAAAAGCTTTGTTCCCTTTGCTGTTCCCCTTTGACCGGGAATCCCCCCGCCCACTCTATTTCCAGAAAGAGTGAATTTCTTTCCCGGAATGTCATTTTTGCAGACCCTGAAGGGATATGTACCTTTTGGCAAATCAAATAAAGAACAATCCTCAACTGCCATTTGACCTCAGCTCTTGGAATCTGCTCACAAGGCCTTGGCTGACCATTCTTCCCTCTGTCTGCGGCCCCTCATGCCTCATGCTCGACTCTGGGGTTCAATCCCTACACTTTGTCCTTTCTAGCACAACATAGTTGGTAAATAGAGACTTGAACTCCTGGAGTGGTGTGGCAAGGAATATTGGAGTAGAATTGTATGTGAATGCAGACATCCTACAGACACAGCCTCATGTTATTCAAGTCAATCTGGCATGGTTTTCCTCCCGTATTTACCCTGGACAGCTGCTTGGAACCTCCTGTCTGTTTCTCTCTCAGCTGGGCCTCGAATAGCCTGGAGCTCCTTCTCTCTACTTCCCTGGTACCTGAGATGCACAGCTCACCCTGCATGTGGCATGGGACCACGCTTTACTATTCTTGGGTTAAATTGTTTTTCTATTTTTAAATCACTCAAGGCCTAACTCAGTGGCATCACTAAGTTTTCACTGCAGAACTACCCTAAGTTAAATTCATTTTCCCCTAGAACACAACCCAGCAAAAGAGGTCAAATTAAGTTTCCACTCCACAGTGTTTGTTTTACCATGCCCTGTTTACAACTCCACCTCTCCTCTTTCCTCCTTTTCTCTTCAGTTTGTTTTCTTTACAATTCCATCAAGTAGCTCATGGAGGGAGTACTTAATTCCTGGTTAATGTCTTCTCAAGTCAAATTTCAATCGAATTCACTTATCTTGGGCCAGAAAAGGATTAAAGAATTATAGAATGTTACTTGACAGTTTCTTGTAGAGCAGTAATCATTATAATGTATGACTTGGATGATATATGTTACATATGCTCATTTATGCTTTATTTGACATTATAAGGGGGGTCATTTTTCAAATAGTAAAAAGAAAAAGGGGTGTGTTTTTTTATCCTGAGATAAACAGTTTCCAAAGATATGTATATTAGTCAAGTTCTCCGAAGAAACAAAACTGTTAGGATATGTAGGGGTGTGTGTGTGTGTGTGTGTGTGTGTGTGTGTGTGTGTGTGTGTGTATGTGTATGTGTGTGGTGCGTGTGTGTGTCTAGAAGGAGAGAGAGAGGAACACACACACACACAGCACACACACACACACACACACAGAGATTAAGAAATATTAATTATAAGGAATTAGCTCATATGATTCTAGAAGTCGAGAAGTCTCAAGATCTTCAGTTGGCAGACTGGAGACCCAGGAAAGCTGATGAGTAACTCCAGTCTCTAGCCCAAAGTCTTGAGAATCAAGAAAGCTAATGGTGTAATTCCCAGTTTAAAGCCAGTAGGCCTAAGACCCAAGAAGAGCTAATGTTTCAGTCTGAGTCCAAAGGCTGAGAAAAAAAATAATGTCTCAGCTCAAGCAATCAGGCAAGAAGTGTTCCCTCTTACTTTTTCTGTTCAGTTCTTCAATAGATTGGATGAAACCTACTGAAATGATTTGGATGTAGTTTATTTAGGCCTGACAAATCTCATGTTGAAATTTGATCCCCAATGTTTGAGATGAGGCCTAGTGAGGGCTGTTTGGGTCATGGAGGCAGATCGCTCATGAATGGCTTGGTGCAGTCTTCCTGGTAATGTACTCTATTAGTTCCCATGAAACTCCTGCTTATTAAAAAAAAGAGCCCAGCTCCTCCCTCTTTTCTCTTTTGTATCCCACCATGTAATCTCTATATGCCAGCTTCCCTTCACCTTCCACCATGAGTGGAAGCAACCCAAGGCCCTCACCGGAAGCAGATGCTGGCACCATGTTTCTTGTGCAGCTTGCAGAACCATGAGCCAAATAAGTCTCTTTTCTTTATAAATTACCTTGCCTCAAGTATCCCTGTATAGCAACACAAAAACTGAACTAAGGCATTCACCCACAGTAGGGAGGGCAATCAGCTTCACTCAGGCTACCAATTTCAACATTAATCTCATCCACAACGTGCTCACAGACACAATCAGAATGTTTGACTAAATGTCTGGGCACACCAGTTAGGTAGACACACAAAATTAGCCATAACAATAGGTTTGTTGGGACTATTATTGACTTTCTCATCTAAAACAAGAGGGAAAAAAACACAGCCAGCCCAGTGGGCTAAGATGAGAATGCAAAATTAATTGACGAGAGGGTCAGTAATGATGGGAGAAAACACTGAATCTAAGAGAGAGAAGGCAGAAGGGTAACTGTCAGTTTACAGCTCATGCTATTCCCGAAGAGGTCAGGTTGGCCAGGGTTGATTAGTCAGCATGGCTAATGTGATTAGCACAATCAGAGCAACATATGACTAGGGAGGTGGATAGCTGCATAGCCTCAGCAGAGTTCCTTAATATTCCAGAAAGTCCAAAACCTAAGTTTAGGGGGCAGACGATTGAAAAGAGATTGCGGCACTGAGAAGTAGTTGCAAATGGCCCACAGAAAGATCATACAGGTGAGTGTAGCTCCTTGTTAGTGAAACTCAAGGAAGTTGTGACCAGCACAGGTCAAGAGTACAACAACATTGGAGTAAGTGTCTCACACCCACAGTGTCATGCAATGTGCAAATTCACAAATACAGGAATATCTGAAAGATATTAAAAATACTACTGATAATAACAATAGCATAACACTAGCAGCAGCAACTTTTAAAGGAAAATGGCTGAAACAACATAAATTAGACTTAAATTAGTATAGAGGGATATTGTGGAGCACTGTTGGCCAACATTCTCTAGAGACATTATTATCACATAAGATGATGATGACCAGCCTGCAGGGATAAATTTAAAGCCTAAGGATAAACTTGTACAGAATAAGACCTAAGCTGAGATGTTGCCTGTAGTTACACATAGTTGCAAAAGTTTGCTAATCCCATTGTGAGATAACATCACACCTGTTATAAATATTTTAATCATTGATATACGTAGCTAGGTTAGCTATTTAATAAACCTCGATAATTCAACAATAGTCCCATGTAAGCTTTTCGAAAGTAATCCTCTAGTGTATAAATCCCAATCATATCATTGATTTATTGGTATGTGGCCTTGGTACTCAAGCAGGATCACCCTTGACTAAGTCATCCAGACAATAACTACCCAACCCCCGAACATACACAAAACACTAAAACTCACTATTCCAAATTTGTGTATAGTTTTGCTGCCTAAAAAGTTACCCCAAAACTGTTGTTGTGCTGCCTGGACAGTTTGATTGATCACTGTGATCAGTTTCAACTGAGGCTATGTGCTCTAGGATGGCTTCTGTCACTTGGTGGTTGCTGATATCTACTGGGGCAATAAAGACAACTTGTTTATATGTCTCTAATTACCTATCAGGCTAGACTGGGCTCCTTCTCATGGTGGTGGTCATGGAATTCATCAGAACAGCAAAAAAGGGCAAGCCACAAACAAGAAATTTCCAAGCGTCTGTGGACATTGCATTTTTTTATTATCTTATTGGCCAACAAAATTATACAAGTGATCCCAGAGTCAGTGTGGGAGGGGATTAACTAAAGAAAATTATTGCTACCTTTTTGTAAATAATATACTATGGCTGGGTATGACCAGCCATTTCTGCAATTCTACCACACTGCAACTAAATTATGACAGTCTCAGTGGCCAGTCCATATACATCTTCAGTAATATCTTATGCACACCACCGTCAATGTGCCATATCTGATAATGTTGTCACCTACATAACACAGAGTGACTGCTACAAGTGTCTGAAAATTCCACAGACCTCACCTATTAACAGGGATCTTCTTTTTAGTTAAGTAAAACGTAGTGTGAAAACTCACAGCCAAAGTCTTGCTTTCTGCTTCATGCCTTTTGATGACTCAGCAGTGTTTGTGTAAAGTACAGACTTAATATGCAAAATTCCAAACTCATAAAACAGATAATTTAGGAGTAGAGAATGATTCATCCCATCACCATAGAATTCTTCACTCTTACATCAGGATTCTTTAAAATAGCCAGCTCCCCTAGGGTCCCTAAAATAAAACTCATCACCAAACTTGTGTAGATTCTTGGGATTATACCCGCAGCATACACAGAACAAAGTATTCCTATATTGATGATTTTATCATCGGCTCTCTCTTGACTTAAGGGGCAGTAAAGGACTGTGTCCAACTTGGAAAAGTATACGAATCAAAGCAGTAATATTATGTCCAGAGAACACTGATAAAGCTCATAGCATTACGTGATTTAAAACATGTGAATATCTCATCATATACTGTCTGTGGAACGGAACCTATGTCTATTCCCAAAAGTAAAGAACTGAGTTCAATCATCAGCCTTCAGTTGACATGTGGGGTGGGGGAGGGGCGAGGCCCGTCTGATAGACCAATGACAGCACTGGGGTGACCTCTGTGCATCTCCCAGGGCACCATCTTAAACGGCCAACCCCACAGAGAACCTGCCTCTTTCTCTCCTGCTCTCTTCCCAACTTTGCCATGATTAATGTCCCTCATTTGATTGACACAGCCCTTAAAGAGCAGGCATCTCCCTTCCCTCATTGTGTGTTCAAGCATGGCAATGCAGGAGGCACAGAATCCATTAAGGGAGGACTAGCAGGGCCTTGTCCTCCATCCCACAGCCGCTTTTCATCTGTGCTGCCCTTCCTCGTTCCATTCCACTGGGGCTGTTGTGAGCCAGCAGGTTATGTAACATCCTATAGAAGGATCCTATTTAAAACTCTGATAGGTGACAGCCCGTGTGACAAACAGGCTTCAGTCTGTCAAGCAAGCATCTCCAAAGCATCTGCATTTTCCGGGCTGCTGTTTTCTTGCTTGTAGTCCATCAGGGTTGTGCTGGGCTATCCAGGCCCTTTCAAGGAATGGGATCCGCTGTGTCTCAGCAAGAGGCTGTCAAATTGTGCCACTTTCCCTGCTTAATTCATACAGGGGTATCCATATTTATATTGATCTAGGCACATGAATGGCATGCACATGCTAGGCAGCAACTTGGCAGAGATGATCCAAAACTACTTTGCACTCACTAAAGATTTCAACTCACCCACAAAGTGAATATATTTAGCCTGGTCACTGATGCAATTTGTCTCCCCACTATAAACAGAAATCACATCAGTAATTGAATATGTGTGATATATAGATACAGATATTTATATATAGATATAGATATATACATATAGATATAAAATATATGTGTGTGTGCATACATAAAGAGAGAAAATCTCTTTTTCCATTAACTATTTAGAAATCCTGTCCATTGTTCAGTTTGCCAACTTTCTACCACAGTTCGCCTATAAATTAAGTGATTACAGTTCCTATTGTCAACATGTCATACTAGGCTGTCATTCAGTCACACACTCAGATACAACCCCAACAATCCTGACTATGATCAGGATGAAGAGGAGGCAGGAAAGCAGGCAGCAAGCTTTGTATCATCCAGGATCATTGGGGGAGTTGCTACCTGGCCCATTCCCATCCTGTACCTTTTTCAGTTACCTTTGAGATGCACTTGCCTTTTCTGGTTTGTCATTTCCCCCTACTATCTTTTGCTGATACCCACCATTCCAGAATGTTCTGTGATATCTAGGAGCAACCACTCTGATTCCTCTCTGTTGCAAGCTCAGGCTGCTTGACTTCAATTCTGTCTGCTCTCTCTCTCATCCTTCAGTGCCAGGACCTCCCAGTAACTCTTTGAGCACTGCACTGTGACTCTGGATCCTGTGAAGTTGCCTCCAGGCACATCTATTAAATAAGGCACCTCATTCACCCTGGATACCCAACAGCTGAGGCACCCACTATTCACAGTGAATCTGTACCTGGGAAGGAAAGTAGAAGTCTCTGCTGTCCTTCTCATATTAGTTTTATCATCTTTTATATTCACTCACCATCTACTTACCATTGCCTCTGGATGGCATGGAGAGGAGGGATCTTATTTACAGTCTTCTATAACTTTGACACTGTCTTGAAATTCACTTTCACTTCTATCTGGAAGCTATTGCAACCAGAAAGGATCACTTCTTCTGGCTGTGTGGAACCTAACTTTTATACCACCATGTTTTCTTAATCCAATTTCTATTATAGAATACATTTTATTTCTGGATCCTTTTCTTCTCTCCACAGCCCAGCACTTGCCCATCAGAAGCTTTAATTTTCAAGAATATTGTTTCTACTATACATTAAATTATATATTTAATAACATAAGGGACTTCTTCATTCCAGGATTTATCTGTTCTCTCTCAAGTTCAGGACAGTGCTTACAGGAAACTGTTGTGTAAATCTTGGTGTGAAAGGTCATAGACATATGAAAACTAGATCTTCTGGGGTAGAGAGAAGAAGAAACACCTTATACCTAAAAATTTTATTTACTACATTCTTATGAGAAACTTGCATTTATTTTCATTCATCTCAAGTAACCCTTGGCATAAATATGGGTACTTAATTATTTAATACCATTACCCATTATCAGTTGGAATAACAATAATAATAATAACAGTAATGAGGCAGTTATTTAGCTCTTTTATTGTGAAGAAGTTTTTATATCTAATTTAACAGTATGGAACTCACCATATATGTGTGCCAATAGGAATAAATTCTGTACATTGGAGTGGGTAGCTCCCTGGGGCAAGGGTAGGGTCTACCCTGTTCACTGTGTATGTACACACTGTGTGTGCCCATTCTGAAGTCTGGCCTGCTGTAAGTGTTCTATTAATGTTGGCTGAGTGAATGACCCATTCCCATCTCTTTTGTTGACTGCTGAGATGGTACTCCAGGCAGAACAGAATTAAAGTGTTCTCATTCAGATTTTGTCTTCACTAATGCACTCCCTAAAACTGAGACATGCATCTATGACAAATCACGGTTCAAAAATCCTTATTGAGGCCAGACACAATAATCCCAGCCTTAATCCCAGCACTTTGGGAGACCGGCAGGAGAATCTGTTGTTGAGACCAGGAGCTTGAGACCAGCCTGAGCAGCATAGCAATAACCCTGTTTCTATAAGAAATTTTTAAAATTAGCTAGGTATCGTGGCACATACCTGCAGTCCCAGCGACTTTGGAGGCTGAGACAGGAGGATCCCTTGAGTTCAGGAGTTCAAAGTTGCAGTGAGCTATGATCGCACCAGTGTACTATAGCCTGGGTGAAAGAGTAAGACCCTGTCTCTGAAAAAAAAAGTTAATTAAACAAACAAGAAAATCACAATAATCCTTATTAGATCTGCTGACAGGAAATGTGAGATGGCTTGTCAAATGAGCCATGCCTACAGCTCAGAAACGTCCAACCATGCTGACTCTAATTTAACCTTCACTTCCATCTGATATGTCCACTTTACCATCTATCACCTCCGAATTTCTGAAAATTATTTATTCACTGTGTCCTCTTGTTCAGCTTATGGTTTGTTTCAGTTTCTCTAAAATCTTGTCTTCTGATTTAAGAAAAGGATCCATCCTGGAAAAATAGAACCAACTTAGAGCACAGTGCTCAAGAAACAGAATAAACAAAACCCACTGTTGTTCAGAAGAAAAATTCAAGACCAAGCATACTTGTATTCTTTGATTGTCTTACTCTAAGAGCAAGAGAAGAAGCTACCACTAATAGTAACTTGGTCTTCACAGACCCCACCCAGGACTCAGCTAAGAATCTATCAAGTAAAGTGTTTAAATATCAACTCTTGACAGTGTTACCTCTCAGAGGAAATACAGCAGGCCTTGCTCACCTACTCTCCTTGGGCCAAGAATAGCATGTGAGTGAGTGAAGAAGAAAGGTTCATTTAAGATATATGAAAGGATTTCAGGAAAGGGTGGGTGGAAGCATCTTCCCCAGCTTAGCGGCAGCTGGAACAAATAGACCAAAAAGAGCAATCCTGAGGTGTGCCCCCTAGATACACCCATTCATAGAGTTCTCCATTCTTTGCCCCTGGAGCATGAACAACTTAGACAGCCCATTCCTTTATGCAATCAGATCTTCCAGATTTAAGCCAAAGTCAAGAGTAGGCAGTTTATCCCTCAAACTTTTCTTTGTCTTATTCCCTCAATATAATACTAACTTTATTCTTCTTATCACTCGTCCAATTTTATCCAGATCTATAGATAACACATCCTATAATTTGTGAAATATTTGAAAAATTCAACTCAATTTTTATTACTTAGCTATATGTATTTTTAAAATACATTCAAATCAATAATGATGATAACTGTTACCCATATCTTGGGATTTATATGCACTGTACAAATGGTAGAATACTCCCTAAGTATTTTAGGGAATGTCTAATATCTCTTGAGTCAGATTGCGTGAGTTTGAAGCCTGCCTCTGCTATTTTCTAGTTGTATGACCTCTGGGTCCCAATTTTATCTTCCACAAAATGGGAATAATAGAACCTTACTTCAGCGAGTTAATGTGAAGATGAAATGAGTTAGCAGAAATAAGGTCCTTAAAACACTGTGTCCAAAGGAGAATATGCGCTTAATGTTATTAATATTAATATGATTTATACCTTACTAGCATGTGTCCATTGTCTCTTTTAAAGCCCAAAGATGTTTCTGAAGTCCCTATTTTGCACTGTCCAAATTACAGAAAATTCAAGTTGAAAAGATACCTGCTGAGGACCGTTTCATCTTTAGGCCTCCGCTTGAATGAGACTTTTGCAGAACTGATGCTTATGGGACCATCCTGTGTTTGCTTTGCCACTCACTCTGCTAATTTTTATCAGAGCCTTTTGGTAAATTTTATTTGCTAAATGAAATTTCTAGCACATACAAACATTTGTACTTATTTCATTCATTTATTTATTTGCTGAATATGTATATACTGTTTTAACCCAAATAGTCATACACACACATACTTGTGCATTGTTTTGGTACCCTCTGGAGTATAAAATGAGTGCAAGATCTTTGTCTGCCTTTTCATGGCTTTATCCCCAGTGTCTCACACACTGGCAGTACATATAATAGCAGCCAATAAATATATTGTGAACGAATGCATAAATAAATGAATAAATGGCATTATTTTATAAACAATAAAGTGCCTTCCTTAAAGTCACGTGACAACTCAAGAGCAGGATGGTGAAGAAGATGAGTACTGGTTTCTATTGCAACCTGCCACTTTGGCATCATACTAGATGTGTGTGTTCGCAGACACCTGGGAGTCCCCAAGGGTCAAGATTATTTCCATATGAATGGTATTTTTTTAAAAATTCTGTTGACATTTTCACTGATGATACAAAACAGAGGTGGGTGAACTTCTGGTCCCTTAATGCAAATCAAGGCAAAGGCACACAGCTGTACCAGCTGCCATGGTATTCTTCTTCATTGCAACACACTCACAGTGAGGGGAAGAAAAGTCAGTTTGCTTGGGAATGTCCTTTGATGAAACGGTAAAAATGATTAATTTTATTAAACCTCAACCCTTAAATACAGGCCTTTTTCATATTCTGTATGACAAACTTATAAAGCACAAATACTGCAAAACCAAGTATGCTAGCTACTTTGTGGAGCAGCACATATGCAACTGAGTAGTGCACCGAACTAGTCACTTTTGTCCTAAGAACACAATTTTGTTTGAAAGAACAAATTCCAGACGAACTATGGTTATTCAAACTTGGGCATTTGGCAGGTTTCTTTTCCTAAAAAATGAGCAAAGTGAACTTGTCATTTAAAGGAAAACAACAGAGAGTATTAGTTGCCAGTGATAAAAGTTAAGCTTCTGAGAAAATAGTCAGACCAAAAAAACCACAAAAAACCATATTTGTATCTACCACTGTGAGCTTGACAGCTTCCCAATACTCAGACTTTTCTGATGTGATCAGTAATTATATTAATAAATGAGATTTTCTTTGATATTGTGAAATGAAATATGTCAGCTTTTGAAAGAACAGAATAACTCAACGAACCAGTATTTTTTCAGTGTCCAATGTCCGATGCCATGAAATTGTGCATGGGTAAGACATCCATTGACAGTGCAAGATAGACCAATAATTTTTATATAACAATATGAGAAGTTCACTGATATTGTGTCAGATTCTGTATTGCAATTAACCTTTAAGAAACTACTACCACCTGTCAAGTTTTAGGGTAGTATCAAAGAAGAATAACCATCATTAGCTGGAAAGCTTATTAGAGATTTTCTCCCCTTTTCTTCAACATTCTTGTGCAAGGACAGATTTGCAAATACTTCAACCAAAACAACTTATTCCAACAGATTGAATGCAAAAACAGACATGAGAATCAAGCTGAAAGCTATTGCCACACATCAATAAGATTTGCAAATTGTAAAATAATAACACCTTTTTTCCTTTTTTTGAAAATATGATTACTCTTCATGAACATATTTTCTCTAACATTTAAAAGGTTTATTATTGTTACTTTTATGTTAATTAATAGTTCTTATTTTTTTGGTTTTTATTTCTAATATGGCAAATATTAATAGCAATAACCCACATGTAATATTAGTTCTTTGAGAACCTCAATTATTTTGAAATATGTAAGGGGTATTGACATCAGAAAGTTTTAGAATTGCTGGAACTGAATGTAGCAGGTGATGTTCAGACTCTTACATGCGTGTAGAAGTACTAAGAGGCACTAGATGGTGAGCTCCAAGGTCACAAAACTCATAGCATCCTGTGATCTGTCACATGGGTGTGTAAGGCCATATTAGGACAACCTTATGAATAAGAAGCTGTCTATAAAATTTGAAAAATAATACAAAATGCCCGTATCTATACTGATCCAGACATTCGTAAAAAAACACCTCAGGGCTAAAAATAGCAAATAGCATTTTCATTCATTAATATACATTTCAGATTGTCTGGGCCTCTGTTCCATATTGCTTCACCTCAGAATCCAAGCAGATAAAGTACCTAACATAAAGAGTTGTCCGTTGTTATCATAGAAAGAAAAGAATATGTTAAATTATCCACTTTAAGAGAACTGACTCCATTATAAGAGAAAGCTCTCACTGAAAAGGGCCATGTGGTTCTTTCTCTTTCATTTTTTGGTCAAAGCAAATTTTATGACCCTGTCTGACTCCAAAAAGATCAGGAACTTACCATCCTACCATGATACAAAGATCTGGGAAGTAGGAAGTTTGAGATGTGGACAGTATATAGACTACCACAATACAAATCTTCCATCCAAAACATAAAATCCCACATACAAAATTTACTAACTGCTGATGCTTATGTTGTTCATGCATAACTTTTCATATTTAATTGTTTTGTGCATACTATTTTATGTTAGTTCCATTTGACATTATTTTTCATGTCTCTATAGTTCTCATATTTATAATTCTAATGTCAATGTTGAATTTTACTTTATTAATAAATTATTGTAATTTTGAATGTTTCTTACTTGGATATTTGGGTGATTGGTAGCTAGTCTTTCATTATTATAGATGGTATAGCATGTACATTAATGTAAGAAAATACTTTTTAAAAAATTACCTCTTTGGGGCTACTGAGTCAAGAAGTAAGATGGGTTTTGCAACAACACATGTTGCATGTACCCACCATCTTATAAGCTTTTGTAGATAAGGATTTGGTCTTATTCATTTCTATATCCTCAGAACCTAACAAAATATCTGGAATTCGGTAGGCACTCAATATTTGTCTATTGAATGAATGACTCTTGCCAGAATGCTTTCCAGAATTATTACACCAATTTACAATGCCACCAGTACAGAATTTTATTGCTCTAACAGACTCTTTAATAGTTTGAACAGTGTTTTTTTTTTTTCATTTATTTAATGATTAGGAGGGTTAAGCATATTTCCAAGATTTTTCTTTTACCATTTGTGGTTTTTCTCACTTGTGCTCTACTTAGTGAAGCAAATCTGACAATTCCTCTTAGAAATTGTCGCCATATATTTTGGTTTTAAAAGACTTGAGGCTATGAATTGTGGGCTCATTGAGAAAAGCAAATAAACTATGAATAGGTGAAAGTAGAACCAATAGGACTAGCTAAAGAAGTAAAACAGAATTATATTTAGATTATTATTCTGAACACATTTTGTAAATACTGTCTCTAGTCTTTATAACATTATTGAAAGATACAATGATAACTCAATTTTGAAGCGAGAATATTGAGACTCAGAAGAGTTGCAATTGCCTAAGACCTCACAGTTGAGAAAAAACAAGTCAGATTTTGATTCTGTTTGCCTGAACTTGGAGCCTAAGTTCCTTCTCACTGCTTTATGCTGCCTCGCCACTTCCCGTGAGGGTATTGCCAACAACCTGCAGCACAGTGTAGGGAGCAGATTGCTCTTGGGTGGATGGGACTGACATGGGCACACTGCTCTGCTGGAGAGGTGTTTGCAAACAGAGATGCTCAACATGATGCTTTTGTGATACTAAGAAGGACATCTGGCTGGACACAGAGATGCTGGTAGCATCTGGTGTTTTATAAGACAGGGTGTAGTCCTCAAAGGCAGGGCTGTGCTTGAGAGGTGCAGGTTTTCAGAGCCCCTCAGATTGTCAGGTACCATTTCAAGGCAGGCACTATAAAATGAGGGAGCAGGAGGACAAACCAGAAAGCAAGGTCATAGTCCAAACCTGGCACAGAAGGCTGCGAGAAGGCTGGGAAGGAGGTAGGCTGCAGCCTGCTGGGCACTCTGGGCTCACACTAGGTCTTAGATTTAGGACAAGCTCCAGACATTTCCTTCCACTGGCAAAAACTGATTTCAGAGTCTATTGCTAGAATTCCTCCTTAGCTCTCTACCAGGCAGCCTGTGGTTACATATGACTGTTTACATTGAAATTAATTCAAGGGAATAAAGTTAAAACACCCACTCCTCAGACACACTAGCTACATTTTCAGGGCTCAGCGGTGGCTAGTATATTGGATATCAAAGATATGGAATATGAGCCAGGCTCGGTGGCTCAGACTGTAATCCCACGCCTTTGGGAGGCTGAGGTGAGTGGATTGCTGGGTTCAAGACCCACCTGGGCAGCGAGACCTCATGTCTACAATAAATCAAAAAATCAGCCGGGCGTGGTAGCGCATGCCTGTAATTCCGGCTACTTGGAAGGCTGAGGAAGGATCACTGGAGCAGTTCGAGGCTGCGGTGGCCAGGAGCGGCCACTGCACTCCAGTCTGGGTGACAGAGTGAGACTCCAACTCAAAAAAAAAAAGAGATATGGAATGTGCCCTTCTAGAACCTTCTATTGGACTGTGCGCCAGCCCTTGCTTCTCCAGGTGAACCAGCAGCATCACCTTCTGCTTCACTTGGAAGCCTGCAAAGAACGCACAATCTCAGACTGCACCCTAGGCCTGCTGCACCGAAAGCTTCAGAAGACAAGACTCCCAGTTAGAGCATAAGCACATTCAGGCTTGGCATCACTTGTCTCTTCTCAATAGGTTCAGGGGATCTGCTCTGCCTGGTGAAAATCTCTGCTACATGATCTGGTGGGGAGAGACTAACCTTTAATTTGTCATCTTTACTGCAAATGTTTCCCCTGGTCTATTGCTCTTCCTTTTATTTTAGTTTTGTTCATTTTTTATGAACATATTTTTGGATCCTATTAATATTTAAAAGTTTGTGATGGTAGGAACCTGCCTTGGCTTTTACTTGGGAACAAATTGCCTCCCTCTGCCCCCAGCCCCCTTCTGCTTTGCCTGTGTAACCAGCACCTTTGCCATAGCCCTCTGCTGAGGTGGGAATTTTAGCAGCATCACAGAGAAGCCAAGTGGAAAGAATCCACACCCACCTTCTGCAGAGCAACTCTACAGGATGCAGGAGAGCACAGCATTTATACATGTCCTGGCAGTGATAGGGGCCCATCTTGCGAGGCTTCATAAATATTTAACAACAAGCACTTTGTAAAGAAGAATGTTATTAAGGGTGGTGCTGCCAGCCGCTTCAAATGTGCCCGTATATCAGGAGCTGCTAATGCAGTGTGGACATAACCCTTTTGCAATAGCCCTAGGCAAATCAGCTCCTTATCTTTTAGGGGGAGTGAAAAAAGAATTTAGAGAAATTTGCAAATATTCCTGACCCTCAGCAGAAGTAAGCCAGCTCCTCTCCTAATAGCTAGTGGCTTTCCAACAAAGCATGTATCTAAGAGCGAAAAGGCAGTGACCCAAAGGAAAAGCATATATATATATATGCTTTTATGTATATATATATACATTGCCCCCTCCCTACCCCCAATCCCCCTGCCCAGTCAATTTTTAGTGACGCTTCTTTATTCTCGTGCTGCCAGATGAATCTCCATGGAAGCCAGTCCCAAGTCACTTATTTCAACACTTCAGGCTTTAATGATACTGGTTCAGTTTTCTTTACTCTATGGATTGGATACACCACATTGCAATTCAAATCACCCCAAACACCACAGTAAGCATGAGGTGATCACATTTCTTCCTAAGTGTAAATGGCTCTCCACGGGGGACTCATTCTGGAAGCTAGGGGCTGGGGCAGTATTGCCCTGGCAACTACTTTTTTCCCCAGATGATCATCACTGGAGGTAAATGCTTGGAAGATTAAAGTTCCCAATGCATGAAGCACAAACTCCTGTTAGCTTAGGAAAATATCCTCCATTGGCCCTCTTTAGTATATCCAATAAATCACAAGGGATTGTAAAATGTACGGTTGTGCGTGTGTGTGCATATCATGCTTATTACACCCCCCCAATGTTACTTGCTTTTATCTCATGATAACCCTTGTTAAAGGGTGTGAAAAGCTAAATCACCTAGCTCAAGGTGACCCATAGAAGCCAGCAAAAGATCACTTGTGTGTTTGCCACCATAAAACATTTCGCCCCAAGGTTTTCCAGAAAAGAATTTGACTCCTGAGCCCTTACGTGAATTGTGTCTCCAGAAGAATAAACGTTTCCTTAGAACTCACCTTTCCCATGCAGAAGTAGGATCCTAGGACTATATACATGAATGGGATCTCCTAAAGTAAAGTAGGGCCCCATCTGCCTTTTTACAAGTGGTTCTGCATTTCAGTCAGTAAATTGCCCAGAGCATAACCAATTGCCAGGTGTTTGCTGGGAACAGGTAAGGGAACATTAAGAAAACGCAAGTGTGCTAACTGAACCGTGCATCAAGTTAGCTATCACAAGCCTAGCCTACATATTTATGAGCAAGCAGTTTCCAACATATAAGCTTTGTTCCAAGTTGTAATCAAAAAGTTCATTTTTAAGTGAGTTGCTTGGGACCTAGAATAAACTTTCCCATAGAAACGATGTTATAAATAGTGTTCTAGCCTAGCCCACAAATGCACATCTAACTCAAAATGTGATGCCAGTATTATGTAGTTGCAAGGAAACTTGGTAGAAAACAATAACAGTACTATATCCATAATTAAACCAAAAGTAGAAAAATAAAATAAAATGCTTCTCTCTCTCCCTCCCTGTCTCTCCTCTCTCCTCTGTCCCATCTCTCCTCTCCTCTCTTCTCCTTCCTTTCTCCCTCCCTCCCTCCCTCTTTCCCTCCCTCTCTCTCCTCTCTCTTTTTCTCTACTCCCCCTTTCTCTTTTGCATGAAAGTTCATTCTTGAGGAAAGTAAGATTGATTGGAGAAGGAGGAGGAAATAAATGGAGCCTGTGTGGAGCTCTTGAAGGAGGCATTGGGTTACCTCAAGGGCTGTTGAGGATGATGGCTCAGACTCCTTAATATATCTCATTTCACTTCAAAACGTATGACTTGCCTTTGCTTGATACAGGTGTTTTGCTAGAACTCCTTATATTTATCCCCCATAATTAAAGTCGGTTTTTGTTTTTCCCTTACTGATTGAGAAAAGGGATTAAGAGAAACAGGGAGGGCAGGCAAGGAGAGAGGAAGGAGGAAGACCAGACAAAAGAAGGAAGTCATTTTCTTGAAGCAACTAAGCATGAGGTAAAAATGAAGAGGAAACATTAGAAGTTTAATGAAAATCTGTATTTGTGAGTGATGGATTGTCTTGGAGGTGTCAAACAAATCAATCACAAGAAGGGGAAAGTGGGGGTGAGAGGAAGAAGGAGAGGGAGAGAGTGAGGAAGGGAGAGACAAACGGGGGAAAATCTCTCTTCTTCCATGGAGAAGTGCTTCCTTCAGCAGTTTCTTTAAAGGTCATTAGAGGATGCTATCCTTGTTGCCGATTGAAGCGAATGAGACAGGGGACAGCCTTGGAGTGAATGAAGGGAGGTGAGGATAATGAATAACTGCCCCTTCTCACATCAGAGCCCGATGTTAACTTCATGACGTAAAAGACAGCACTTGCAATACTGGAGGTGAATTATATCCCTGTGGGTTATCATCGTCATTATTTTTTACATAACCTAAGTAACCCTAAGTCATCCAGTCTTCTAGAATGCACAGTCCCTGGATCTTCCGAGTCTCCTGGATTCTCAGTCTCCTTCTCGTTCTGTCTTCTTCCCTCTACCATTCTCGCTCTGGACTTCTTCACCTCGATCACCTCCTTTGCATTTTCTGAAGATCAATTCACAAGGATGATTGTTTAGAGAAAAGAGAGGAAATTTTAGGCTATAAGAGAAACAGTATCAAATTCAATGCCGGATGCTGGTGTTTGTAAAAAATTATCAACTCTTCCCAAAGCACAAGGGCTCCCTTCTCCCTTGTCTTTGTGTACTGCCCTAAAGTTGTATGACTGGGTTTCATCCTCTGTCCCCAAAGCACCCTATCATTGTCTTATGCCCTAAGATCCTGGGGATAGCTAACGTCCCTTCCTTTCCAGGTAACTTGCAGTAACTTTCAGCACTGGACAAAATTTGTGACTATGTGAAGGTTCATAATCTTCCCGTCATGTCCATGTGGAATACAGTGGGTCAATGTTAGTCATCAAGCCTCTCCTCCTTCCTCTATTCAGTGACAGAGAAAAGACAAGAGCTGTGTGAGAGAATTCTCAGAACTGCAGGCACAGCAGACCATGCCCCTGTGGGTCCTGCTCTGTCAGCCCTCTGTGGGCCTCACCCATTCGCAGGAAATCCTGCAGGACTGCGGGCTGGAGGAACCAGGAGAGAGGGGAGGAAGATAGCAAAATGGAAGGATGGGATGGTTTGTGTGGAAGAAAAAGCTTCTGGGAGAAGGGAATCTAGAGGTTGCCAGGAGTCAGCGAATACCCAAGAATCACGGGCTATGTTCTGAGAACCTGGTAAAGACTTGAGAGATGCACACCTAAAATTCTAGTTTGGACTGTGCAGCTTTAAATGTGACACAGTTCTTGGGTCCAGGCTTCTGCTTTATTATGCAGAGGGATTTAATTCTCTTTTGTCTCAATCCTCCACTGCAGACCAGGCTTTGGAGCCTAACCCAAAGGCCTATTAATTGCCTTTTCTAAACAAAAGAGCCATCTTCCCTGAGATAAAACCTTTACTCCCTTATAATGCACAAGTGGATGAAGTCATTTATTTTTTTAAATAGCAATCTTTTTCCCTTCTCTTACACTTATTATATGTGTTTCTTTACAATCCACACAGAGTCTTCTTATAATTCCCATCTGGCAAGCCTCATCCCCTAAGCCAAATTTTTATTATTTAGGTAGTAGATGTTTAATAATAAAAATATTTTAATCACCATCAAAAGAAGTAAAAATAGTAAAATATTGCCATCTGGAATGCTGAACCAAAGCCGAATGACAATTTTCTTCCCATCACTGGGTGTTAGATCTTGGGGGCCAGGGAACAAGCAGGAAGCAGGGAGACCAGGCATCTGTGGGCTGGATACTCAGAGTCACCTAAAGCCAGGCTCAAGTATCCTTGAAGACTGACTGCAACATACAGAACACTGCAGGTCATCTTGGCATCTCTACAGATTCTCGAGATCCTTATCCTCTCCAGCCTGAACTCCTGAACCATAGTGGGCCCCTTAATTTTCTGATTAAATTATTCTGCCTTCATAGCTTAACTCGGTTGTTGTTACAAACTGAATGTTTGTGTTCCCACCCATGTTCATATATTGAAATCCTAGATTTCACCCAATGTGCTAGTATTAAGAAGTAGGGCCTTTGGGAGGTAATTACGGCATGAGGGCAGATCCCTCATGAGTGGGACTAATGCTCTTACACAAGAGGCCCTAGAAAGCTCTCTCATCCCCTTGTGTCATGTGAAGATGGCCAGCTGTAAAAGCAGGAAGCAGGTCCTCAACAGACACTAAATCTGCTGCCCCCTTGATCTTGGACTTCCAGCCTCCAGAACTGCGAGAAATAAACTTTAGTTGTTTATAAGCCTCCCAGTTTATGGCACTTTGTTACAACAGCACAAAATGACTGAGATAGCTGCTATCCCTCCTCCTCCCCTGACTTCATAGTTTGGCTTGGCAGAGTTGGGTGAGGGAAATGATTTGGGGGTGGGGAGTTTTACCTCGAACTTCCCTGACCCTTCAAGTCCTGTTGTGATAACTGAGCAGAAGGCTACCAAGTCTCTTTTTTTGGAATAGCTACTTTAAGATTCCACTTGTGAAGACTGAAAAGGGTGGACTTGCAGATTTTGTTTTGCTGTTATTTTAGCAGTGAATACTAAATATAAAAAGATTATTCTGAAAGCAAGTTTACAGGAATTTTGTAAAGAAAAAAACAGAACGATTATAAAGTAAGACATAATTAAGTGATGCAAATGCAATTGATTATTAATATGAAATCAATTTATTTGACCTGTTTTACAATAATACAGAGTTACAATGCAAAAAAAAAAATCTATCACATTCTTTTTGCAACCTTATGTAGTTTTAAGTATTTTTCATGAAGTGACAAGAAATAAAAACTGAAGTTTTAGCAGAAAAACCAAATGTAATAGGTAGGAAATTCCAAAGTAGGAGGTCAGACAACAAAGATTATCAAAGAAAATTAATGAAAGCACTGCACAGCTCTAACACTTCCCTGCTTTCAGGACAGAAAGGATCCAGGCAGGATTTGATAATTTTCCTTCAGAAAGAGCTATCATCATACTTTCAGAATCAACCCCTGGGTGCGTGGGGTGCTTCCTTCTCCCAAGAGAGCTACTGAGGCTAGGTTTCTGGTGGTCAGTGATTGAGACCAGACCAGAGCTTGAATCACAGGAAAAGGTTGACTAGGACAATGGCCGCCCTATTCAGCCTGAACTTCCAGCTGGTCTGATTGAGTAAGGCTGCCTATAGCCAGACATGGGCCATGCTGGAGAAAGAGAGGTGGGCCGGAGCTACTATAATAGTTTCAACCTTGCCCAAGAGACTCCATCAGAGGGTGAGGCAAATGCAACAGTAAGGACCACGGCAGTTTCCCTCACTTAGGGTCTCTCATGTGGTTCGTTCTTTTGATGTGATAATGAACCTTTTCCTCAGCTGGCAGGTCCTGATCTTTCTAGGGAAAGAGAAGGATGCCCTCTTCCTGTAACCACTCATCCCACTTCAATCCCACTGCCGAGTTCCATCAGAGGCTGTGTACAAGCTAGAAGTGGGTACAGAAGAAGACCATTTTCATGTGGGTGTAGGATTGATTTGGTGTTAAGTTCAATTCTGAATGGTGATGAGTATCGTAGCCTGCACATTCTAATTTCTAAACTCAAATTGCATTTATAACTTAAATGGAAGACCTGTTGCTTAAAAACCAATACTGATATCAGCCTCAGTACTACCATTGGGATTGCTTACTGCCCACGTTCATTCCGACCGACCAGTGTGTTTACCTGCCTAACAGAGAGCAGAAATGTCATAGGCCTGCCAGGATTTTCATCCAAATGCAGTAGACATTATAACAAAATAGGGAAAACTTCTTTTAGGCATTGAATAAAATGTGAGATTTTGATTTTTTAAGCCAATTTAATGTGGCGGCTTCCACAACATTATTTGAACTTGTTTACATGTTCATTATTTTTTTTATATGCTCCTTAATACATATCATCAGTCTCATCATTTGGATTTCAAGGAAGAAATCCAATCAAGAATATGTTGGAATCAGGTAGGAATAAGGGGCCATTAAGTGACAGAACTAATTCAGGACTTAATAAACATTTAAAAGAGAGTTTTTTAAAACTATCAATTATGATCCATTAATTAGTTATGAAATAAATCTAGTGGGCTATGACTAAGTGTTTTTTAAATTAAATTGAATGGATGGAATACAATAGAAAAGACAGATGAGAATATAAAATGTCAGAGTGCATCTTCCATAGTAAGATTAAATTTTGCCCAATGATTCTGCTGTTTATTATGTGTGTATATGAGTGTATATTTGTGTGTGGGTGTGTGTGTGTGTGTGTGTGTTGGGCTTAAGATATAAAATCTATTTTGTACTGTGTCTCACAGTCAAGCAAAGTTTGAAAGCATCTGAAATATAGCATATACAAAATCCATGAAAAAAATAACCAGGCCAAAAATTCCAGGCAGCGTGAGAACTCACATATAGCACATGTGAAGGAAGAGTCTACTGAGGGATCACAGGAGTTTCAGATTTCTCCAGCAAGTTTCTTTTAATTATTTTTTTTCTAGAGAAGGTAGTGCATGTACCCACAGCTCCAGAAAGTCATCTTGCTTATTTTACCTTTGTTGACAGAAAGAAGAAGGATAAAAAAGAGAAAGGGAAGGAGAAAGGAAAAGAGGAAGGAAAAGGAAGAGAAGAAATAAAAATAAAAAAGCAAACAAATTAGTGAATACAGTTGGGGATACCTTCACTCCCATCCCCTTTTAAAACAACCTCAACTTACTCAGGATCTGGGGCACATGTGCCTATAATGAACCACTTTCTTTTTTCTTTTAATTTTTTTAAATTTTAAGATATGGGATACTATTCAGGGTTAGGTATACAAATGTTCATTACGCAGCTACCCTTGTTAATGAGGTGTGCCCCCCTTCCCCAGGCAGATTCCCACTACTGCCAATCCTGCTTCCCTACCCCTTCCCAGAAGTTTTTCACTATTGCCAATCATTCTCTTACAGTATTAAGATAATTGTTCAAGGTTCGAATGAGCCACTTTGAAATGAAGGGAATTCCAAGTTACAATTAAGGTACAGTGCAAACCACTTTGCAGTGTTTTCACATATGATATATAAAAGGCTGTATACTAACAAACTGATTGTACTATGTATAATGCCCTGGTAATTAACCTTACACAGTATTAGTTTTTGAACACTCATCTTGTGCTGAGTGAGGAAAGTTGACATTTCAGTGGAATTTGTGGGAATATTTCACCACAGATGGCATCTTTTCAGGGCTTATATTGACTGGAGAAGACACCACCATGCAGGATGAACGACACTTGGGGCCTTGTGCTGACTTTAGATGGCATTCTTCCCAGTGTATACTACATGAATGGTGCTCCCTGGACTCATCAAATGCAGTGGTCCTGACTATGCACTGCTGGGCCTGCAGAACTAGCTACAGCCCCGCTGTGTGAACTAGAAGTCTGGACACCTAGTCGTAGGTATTTAACTTACCTCTACAGGGGTCCCTGCTAGGTCTTCATGTGTTCCCCTCATGACCTTCTCATGGGCTGGTGAGGTCTCCTGACTTCCAAGTAGTGTGCATAGCCTCATTTTTATAGTATCCCTAAGATATCTAGTGGGGTCAATTTCAGGGAAATCTCCTTTTTTTCTTTTTTTGTACAATATGCTGCCAAGAAAAGCCTGTCCCTATCTCCCCCATCAACTATACTCTTCAACGTCTGAGGAAGCTTCCTGAGCATCCTAAGTGAAGTCCTTCTAACTCGCCCAGCTCTCATTGACCTTCCTGTCTGAGTTACACAGCACTTAGATCTTGTGCCACCTAATTGAGCTCTCATTAAATGCTGTCTGTGCTGCTCACTGTAGTCTCACGTATTCGTGTTAGTCTTGGCTTCTTAGACTATGAATTTATAAGTCTTTGGTATCCTTTGCAGCAACCAGCACCCTGCAGTGCCTGAAAGTACTGACCACCACTAGAGTTTAGTTGCAAGCAAAGTTCTTTCAACATTCTTGTCTTTATGTGTGAAAAGTGACTTCAGGACCAATGGATCCCTTTGGAAAATTTATGAATGCTTGGTCATGGTTTCTGAAGACATGAAACAGAAAAAAATAAATAAAAGCAATATATATGCCAGGTAAAATATAAAGTACTTTATACACATGATTTTTCTTAACACTCACCACAACCCTATTGTGATAGATATTTCTAACCATAAAGTATTGAAAAAGAAATGAAAGCCAGGCTCGGTGACTCAGCCTGTAATCCCGCGCCTTTGGGAAGCTGAGGTGAGTGGATTGCCCGAGCCCGAGGGTTCGAGACCCGCCTGGGCAGGCGAGACCTCATCTCTACAATAAAATCAAAAAATTAGCCGGGCATGGTAGCGTGCGCCTGGAATTCCGGCTACTTGGAAGGCTTAGGCGGAAGGATCGCTGGAGTCCAGCAAGTCAAGGCTGCAGTGGCCGGGAGTGGCCACTGCACTCTAGTCTGAGCAACAGAGTGAGACTCCAACACAAAAAAAAAGAAAAAGAAAAAGAAATGAAAAACTAAAGAGGTTAATTTCTCCAATGTTGTAAATCTAGCAAATGGCAGAGCTTAGATCCCAAGTCTGTACTCTCTTTACAAAAATACCATCTCTTGTGTAGATTACTCCTGTCCTGAATTTCAAATAATACAGACAGATGGAAAAATGCTTCACCTCTGACAAGGAATCATTCAAATTCCCCAGAAGGCCTGAAGATATTTCTTCCCAGGTGACTCTTAGCTAGTTGTTCAGAAGCTAGAAAGTCTTCAGTCTGTATCTCATGGACACAAGTATGCACTGGTCATTCATAAGAAAATTGCCAGTAACTATCAAAATGAGATAGAGGCAACAGAAAAAGAAATGATTCAAGTGAGACATAAAATCTGGAATAAATAGCAAAGACATTCAGATTTGAAAAGATTGAAATGAATGAATAAAGACAAAATCACAAGGTAAAGTCAATGAGGAAATGCATGGAATAAGTCAGAATGTGTATACAGCTTTCTACAGACCTGATATTCTTTTAGAAGGGCTGTGATGTCATTGCTACAGGAAAGATAGAACTCAAGGTTTACATGGCCAGAAGACTCAGCACTGCTAAAACCAGGTGAAGTTATACTAATATTAGTCTAACATTTTTATTGAGCATTTATTATGCCACGTACTATGTTAGACTTTTAACTTACATATATTACCTAGACTAATGAAATAGTGAAGTTGACTGTTTCAGCCAATATCCATCGATCTTTTAGTGAATAGGAGAGCAGCAGTGACCAAAAGAGTCAAAACTCTCCTCTTGTTCCTTACATCCTTGTAGGAATACATTACTGGAGATATTATTTTTCCTATAAGACAGATAAGTAAACCAGGGCTTGCAGTTAAGTAACTTGTTCAAGTCACACAGATACACAGATGGCTTGGGTTTGTATCACATCTGTCACTCCAAACCCCAATTCAGCCCTACCCTCCCCTGCCTGCAAACACACTGGGAGCACATTGTCAGGCAAGCTGGCTGTAAGATCTCACTCTTAATTATCTCACTTGCTGGAGCATTATATGCATGGTCTTTATTGTCCATTCTGGCCCTTGATCATACTGGCATTTACTATTTTCTGAAAGTTTCATGGATATAAGATTTGCTTGCCCACCTAAATTGAAAATCCCTAGAAGGTTAGACAAGATAATATATTTTGCAGTATTTCCCAGAGGACCTAGTACCTTACAGGGTTGGGTACATTCTACACTGGTTTTAAGCACCTGTGAATCTGCCAGAGCATAGCATTCAGCACCATGAAGAATTTTTAAAAATCGATTAAAATATTGCTCTCATCATTCAGAGTTTATAATTTAGTGGACACATCATTCATTAAAAATTGACTGATGGGATTATAGTTTCAACACGTTCCATTTTTGAGAATTCATGAAGGACTGGATAAGATTTCCAAAGACTAGAAACAGAAAATGCAATCTGTGTTTTAAAAATGCAGAACAATTCTGACAGGGAAAGTTAGAGATTGGTGATAAAACCAAATTTGCCCATAAGAAAGACTCTCAGGACAAATCCAAAGAGAATCAACTGGGAGAAGGACCACAGGGTGTTGGGAAATACCAATGTGGCTTTACAAGGAACACATTATGTCCGACCCATCTCGTTTAATTCTATCACAAAGAAGAAGCTAAGCCTTGTAGAAGTAGTGAAATAGTAAACATGTTATACTCAACAACAGTAAGGCTGTTGAATCTGCCCACGTGATGGCCTCCTAAATAAACTAACAAAATATAGCCTGGGAGACTGTGCTAACAAGTAGATACACTCAGATGATTATGATAACCAACCAGACCCCTGTAGGCTCAAGAGTCCAAAAAAGAGGTGCTGGGTGAGAATCAACCCTGAGTCCTGAAGCATGTACATTCTCCACTGTTGATGTGAGTGATAGGAGAAAAGATGGGTCTCATTAAGTTATGGGTAGCAGTGTAGGCAGTTACCTATTGAACAGGCCTAGAAATCTCTACAGCTCAGATAGATTATTAAGGAAACCATTGAAAATGGGAACAGATTGGATTTTAATAAAGAAGACATATAGCAAAAACAATTTCTGGTCCTTCTTTCTTGGCTTTCCTCCTGAGAGCCAAGTGTAGAGGAAGTCTTTGCTTAAAGCAGAGGTTCTAATGTGTGGGAAAGATTACCTGGTTTTGAGTTGTGAGTTGGTCTACTGGGCCTTTGGTTTTCTCGTCTGTGCAATGGGGTAACAGCTGGCCTGCTGTACAAGCATCATCATGTGTAGGTTAGCTCATTAATGAGTATTTAGGGCCTTAAAAATGCAAAGTGTTGCATAAATGCTAAGTATTATTATGCTTCACGTAAAGGGCAAAGATTTTGACTTGGAAAGAAAATGGAGAAAAAATACAGGAGACAGAACGAGAACACACAGGAGAGAAGCTATTAGCCAGTTTGGGGAATACAATTGCAAGGGCTTGAGCATCATAAAACATCTGTGGTAATTTCCACTCACCTCTAGTTGCTGTGAGGGAGAAAGCAGTCTGTTGTCTTTAAATAAAGAAATAAAAAAGCAATAATGAAAATTTGCCCTTGACAAGGTCAAGGAAGTCTCTCAAATGTCATACAGTTTGGGATGTTCTAAATGTGGAAATTACTTAATCAACCTGAGGGATTGTAGCTATTATATAAACCAATGTAAACAAGTCTCCAAAATCTAGCACTAAGGATTCTTTGGCCACATGGCAGAAAACTTCAAATTGGCAAGTTTCCTAGATTACCCTTGAAACTCAATTTTCTGACCACTCAGTTCATCCCAAATTAATGGAGATCCCTGTTCAACACTCAAAGCTGCCCTTTTGGGTTGCCCTCAAGAGTCTTTCTTGGGGGTATAAAGGAGGCCATAAAGACAAACTCTAAATGTTCTAGCATCATGGGGTGAAGTCAATTAAATAAAATGCATTGACCTCAGTTAAAGAAAGGGAGGGGACAATATAAATAAGTCTTCCCTATTGGTCAGCCAAGCCCCCAAAATGTCAAAGAAATTAAGGGTGGGCAATGTTTCAGAAGCCAGTGCCATAGGCAAAAAGAAACACTATTCACTTATATTTTTCTCCCTAGTTCCAACCACCTGCTATCTGAGGTATCCCTTGAATAAATTAAAAGAGTCTTGTCAAGTAACTGATTCTATTATTAACTAGACATGTGTCTCTCCTGGGGCTCCTAGAAGATCAAGCAGACTGTCAACCTTCTCCACTGTGTCTCAAGGCCACTTAGCTGGACTCAGCGGCTTCCATGAAAGAAGGACAAAGAAGATGATGCCCTTAAATTAGCCAAGTGGTCCAGAAGAGGCCCAGCGATAACTGTGTGATCACAGTTGACATTTTCTTGGGCCTATCCTCCCAGGCCACTTGAGGGCTTTGGTGCTGGCCATGAGTGTGGGCAGTGGAAAAGTGGAGGTAATACAATTCAGGTCTTAAATATTCTGTGGAAGACCCACTGGACTTTTTGCCTGATTGCACAGCTCTGGAGACTTGAGAAGTAGAGAATTAACTTTTTGTCCTTGGAACCAATTGCCTTAGAATAATGCAGTACAAATTAGCACATACTCAGGCTGCAAAGAAATCAGGACAGATGAAAATGAGACAGGCAGGATTCTAGACTACTTTTTTGAAACTTGGCTTTTTTTGAAACTTGACCTTTTCTAAGACAGTTTCATGGGTCATTTCCAGATACTTTTGTTTAGAAATAAATGTATATCTTCTTACATTTTTTGGCAGAAAGAAAAAGAGGAAAGGAACAGTCAAGATGTCAGGAGGCAGAAATGAATGTGGATGGGAACATTATTCACATTAATTCAGCAGCACTTGGGAAGCCCAATCACTTGAGCTCCAACTAGTCAGCTAAAAGAAGAGAAAATAACAAATATAGAAAGAAAAAAAATCTTAGAACCTACATTTTTGAGAACATTGACATTCCCAACTAAACTGAGAATACCTCCAAAGTAGAGACCATTTTTAAAGTTTTTTTTGAAGCTTCTAGCATAGTGCCTAACACATAGTAGGTCTTCAATAGATGTTCAGCAATAAGCAAATGATTAAATGTAAATTATAAAAATGTCCAGAAATTTAGCATAGTAGCCTAATATTTGCTAAAAATTTAGAGGAAATCATGTTCTAATTTCTCAAGCGCAATTTAAGCAAACCCATGGTTACCAAAATGTAATCTGTTAGGTCCTTGAAACCTTCTGCTTTAGAAGTCAATTTCCCCCAGTCCCTCTCAGTCAATCAGAGCACACCACGGAGCTAACTAACAATGGCTGCTTCTTTCTCTTCCCTACTCAAGTCTGCAGCTCAGGAAATCAAAGATCTGTGCAGCTGTGCAGGCCATCCTGAGCATAATTCATGTTAGTTTAGGATTTAGGCTTATAGGATTAGACTGATGATCATAAACCTTGCCCATTATAAAATCCTACAATCATTATTAATTTTAAAATGAGTGTAAAACCTTGGGCAAAACTAATAACAAATGTATGCCAACTCTAAGACCAAGACGAAGCCTAAATCCTGTCTAATTTGGAGAGCTCAGGCTGGAGCGGATTACAGAGTGAAGCCGAGCATGCTCCCGCCCTGGAAGAGAATGAAGATGAGGAAGATGAGTGCCCTGCTTCCACCCAAAGCCAGGGATTGCTAAGGATCAGCCAGGTAGTTCTCCAGTCTGCAACTTGAACAGAGAATTGAGGGGAACTAGTGTAGACTGAGCACTATCAGACTGATGAATGCCAGAGGAAAAAAGGAGCTGGAACCAAGGACAGCACCCAGGGAGAAGGGGCTCTGTGATCCTCCTTAGTTATGGTTCTTGAGATTGCTGCTTGCCTTTCATAGCATCAAAGGCAAGAAATGGAAGAAAAGCATGTATTGGCATTCTGAGGATGGGGCTTACAATCAAATAAAAAAACTTGTTTCTGACAAGATATGACATGAATTTGACCATGCAGGCAAATGATCCATCGCTGGCACTCAGAGCAGGATGCAGAAACGAAGGGGAGGAGAGGCCAGTCTCAACTAGGGGTATGTGATTTACAACCGAAGTTCAAAGTGATGATAATACCATGTTTTTACTTTTTAAATGGTTTTATCCTATTTTTCCAGCACAGAAGGAATGCACCTTGGTGTCAACAAAACCCCTTTGTCTTTGTAAGCTATTTTGAAGCAAAATATCAGTAAATTACTTCCCAAACCACCACACAACTAGATCACGCTGAGAAAATGGGCTTTGCAAGAATGCAGTAAATTGTTTCTGTCACAGAAGAAAATACAACCAGTAGAAATCGTTATGGATGAGTCATTATGAGAAGGGGCCAAAAAAATTAACCTTCATCCGTTTTCTTTGTCTTTGTGCATGCAAGGGGCGGGGGGTGTATGTGTATGTGTTTATTTGAATTCTCAGTCACACTTAGGACTGGAGCTAGGAAGGATCCCAGAGATATACCAGGCCAGCCCCTTCACTGCCAAGGGTGGAGGAGGGACAGAAAGAGGAAGAGCTGACTTCAGAATACGATATTGCTGTGAAGGTGCATAGCATGATTGAAGGCAAGTGGTTCTGTGATTAAAGGAGGGGAACGAAGAAAACTTTTATTCTAAAACATGTATAGAGGTTTATAAAGTACTGCCAGGCACAAGACTCAACATTTTAGACATTCCCCCTCCTTTAATTCCATCTCTCCCTGGGGTCCCATTGGGTAAGACCTCCATTTCACAAATAAAGATATTGAGGTTTAGAGAGGTTGAGTGTCTTGTCCAGAGTCCCACAGCTGTGAAGTGCCTGACTGAGATTCATGTGAGGTGATCTGATTGCAAGCCCGTGCCTTCAAGCAAGACACTGTTCCTCCTCTGGTGAGTCATGTATTGTGAGCAAAGGGCAGCGCTCTGCATGATGGCTGGAGATCATGGGTGTGAGCCCAGATTGATGCCTATGAAATGCAGAGGAAGTGACTCTCATTCTCCAGATTTGAACATATACTTGCAGAATTGCCTGGTGGATCCTCACCCAGCTTGCTCCTTTCTGAGCCCCTCCAGCCACAGGAAACCCCAGTAGAGGGACTTCCTGGAGTTCCCTTGGGCATTCTGAATTCACTTAACTGCAGACTCTCCTCCCTGCCAATACAAAATCCATGTTTAGACACTTGATAATGATTCCTTATGCCCCCTCTATGCAAATGGTGGTAGAGAAAAATGCTCCACTGAGGTGTTAAACATCTCCTAATGTGTAGTAATTGACTTCACATGTGCAATCAGGAACAGGGCAAGACTGTGCGACAATGGATCTGACACAGGCACTGTCTGGTTTAAGTAACACAGCCGTAAGGGGCTGGTTCCCTGTGTAAGTGTTAATCATCTGGTAGACCTGACCAAGAGAACCACTCTTGTGAAGTAATGCCCTAGGTGGACAAGATAGGACATAAAGGGCCACCTTCATTCTTGTCGGTGACTATTTTGTCTTGTACCCACGGCAAGTCAGATCAGTTTACCAGTGACATGAATTTGAGGGTTATGTCCCGCTCCGTGGATCTGCAGCATGAAGCCACCTCTGAAGTCAGCCAGGCTTGAGAGGCACCCTGAGGCAGGTGCAGGTCAGCACGAGATGCCTATGGATAGCTGGAGAGGAATGAAGGGTACAAAGAGCAACAAGGGAGGAGGTAAAGACTGCATGGGAGAAACTGTATTTGCTGCTCACCGACAGCACTGCATTTGGAATCCAATGTGTAGATTTGTTTAGAAACCAAAGGTAACATGAAATGTGTGTGTGCTGCAGTGTAGCTGACAAAGAGTTTCCACAGACATGCTCTTACTTTGAATCTTCTCATCAACCTTGCAGTGTTGGTATTCTTGCCAACATGTAGCAAAAACTAGATTACTAATTTTCAACTTGGGTTGCATAGTTATCTGGGAAGTTTTGAAAGAGAACCCAGTGTTCAGGGCCCTTCCTCCTCATCTCCAACCCAGTTTCCTGTTTGGTTGGACTGACATGTGACTCAGGTGCCATTATTTTTTAAAAGTTCTCCCAAGTGAGTTGAACATATTCCAGGTTGAGAACCACTGAATTAGACAAACGTTTGTGATTGGATTGACTAAACAGAGATACATTAGAGATGGAGAGGGACATAAAATTCAAATAAGTAAACAGTACATAGGAGAGGAAGAACCAAAATCACAAATATCTTTCAATCTGGTCTTGTAGGACAGGCAGAGGCTGAGGCGTATGAATAAAGCTGTAAGGTCCCATGAACAGTGAACATATTTCATATCCTTAATAGTGAGATCCTTCTCAGGTGACATCCAGGACCCCAAACTCATGCATCCAATCCATGTGATTTAGAAGAGAGAGAAGAGAAGCAACCCCTCAGATGGAAACTGTGCTCAGACCAAAGTCAAATCATGAGCACAAAAGAGGCCTGAGGAAAAGACTGTTCTCCGTCCTTGCTTTATACTCCACAGATTGACTTGAAACAATTTTTAGAAATGCCCTCAACTCCTAGGGGACTCATTTAGCAGCACACCGCCTTCTCTAATGAACTATGAATTGTGCTGATACTCTCATCTCCAGGCAAGGAAGCTACTCTTTGCAGTACCTGGGTTTCTGCAGGAACTTGAGACAACTCCTACAGGATTTGACATATTACAATACAATAATGAAGATGATGATGATATCAGTGTCAATATCTACCACTTGCTGAACACCTACTCTGCAGCATGACAGTGCAGTGTGCTTTATAGGGGCCCTCTCCTCTTTCCCTTTTAATATACACCGCCTTAGGAGGTACATGACCATGAATCACCATTTAGGAATATGAGTCTCAAAGAGGATAAATATGGTGCCCAGCATCTCAAGGCTGACAGACCCCAATGGGATTTATACACACCTGGCTCCAAGTCTTGATGCTTACAGTTGCAGATGTATAGCAGCAATTGCTGCAGGTTTGCTAATTTGCCACCTGGAGAAGGAATAATTAATAATAATAGTTACACTTTCCTGAGCACTTCTTTAAGCTCAGCACTGTGTAAAACCATTTAAATATAGTCTCATTTAATACTCACAAACCCCTGAGAGGCAAGTATTTTATTCTCAATTTACTCATTAATTATTTGAGGCTCAAACATTCCTTTACCTCTGACTTGTAAGGGGCAAAGGCACCCCACGGGGGTCTTTGCTGACAGTTTGGATTCAAAGGCTTCAGTTCTTCACCCCACCCCTTGTGAGCACAGGCACATTCAGGTGCTGCTACTTAGCTACACACAGGGCAATCTCTCCTCAGCATCACTTCACCCATCAGGGAGAGAATAGATTCTGTCCATTTTCTGGGGAAGAAAAAATATTCCTGGTCTTTCCAAATTTAGAGAAATTCTAGGTTCTAGAGGATAGAAACCTCTTATTCTGGTGGTCCTCCCAGTGAAGGCCTTCTTAGGGCCTTGGTTCTTTTGCATCAGCCCAAAGGGGTTTGCCTAGGACCCGGATAACAGGCTGCATCAGAGTGAAGTGCTTAAGAGCAGGGCTTTGACAGTCATATAGTCTGGGGTTCCAGTCCTGGCTGTGTTACATGAATCGAGAGAGTCTCAAGCCTCAGTCTCCCCATCTGTAAACCAGTGATTAAAACAGCAACTTCTCAGGGTTACTGAAAGGATTATAAGAAATAATGTATGCAAACACATAAAATGCTTAGTCTAGTGCTTGATTGTTTGATTAATGGTAGCTATTATTACTCTTAATGACTAAGGGCCCTGGGGCTGAGATGGTTTTCTGGCTACCTCAGGCAAATGGAGAAATGGCATGCTCCTTCACACTGATCCTACGTTTTACCCTTATTTCCAGGTGTGGGAAACACTCCATCAAAGCTTTCCCATCAATAACAGTCACTTTCAACCCTGAGAGAGAGCCCAACTGCAAGTGGACTTCAGCATATGCTGAGGCACAAATGTAGGTGTAGAGAGAACCAAGGATGCATGGCATTCTGGTACTTGGTAGAGCTTTGGGGTACAGCAGCCCCTCAAGCTGGTCAATATATGTGGTCCAGGTAAACCAGCCTGCATGGATCCAGGGTCCCTTCAAGGCAAAGATTCTGCCACTCCACACACACATACATGCACTCATGTACACATGCAAATACACATAGATACATGCGCACTTGCACACACACCCTCCTCCACACCTCACACCACAAAGCAGTCAATATGCACTACGAAAGAGACCCTGCTGGTCAGGCATCAGAGCCTCCCCAGGGTGGGGAAGGGTGTCCTCTGAGGCATTTGCAGCCCCCTCAATGGCTTTAGAAACCTGCTCTCCCCTCAGCCTTCTTTCTGCCAGTCACCTTCTGTCAAGGAGCGATTATGCTCCTTTCTGTCAGAAACACTGAGTGATTGTGGCAAGAAAATTGCCTTCAGCGATAGGGATTTAAGAAAGGTTTTTTCCTGAAAATAGTGCTCAAATTAATTAACTTGGAGGAAAGGGTTGCCTCCTTTTTTTGGTCTGGATTTAATTTATTTTCTCCCAGAGTTTTTTGTTGCCTGATAAATGGTGAGGAGAGTGTTACTGCCTTAGATACACACCTGGAGTCAGCGAGGTCCTGCTGGGCCCTGTCCTATGTGACACCAGGGACATGCCTCCTCAGAGTGAGCAAGGGCTGCAGGAGGGACCAGTTTAGTTTGCTGTGGGGTGGGAGAACAACACTGCTCACGTAGGGAAGCAGGATGTGTTTGAAGGAGGCAGACAACAAAAATCCACAATAGAAATGTAAAATAATAGTCATAGTGGACAGCACACGGGGATAGGCACACGGCTGCCTGATATGGACATTGTCTCTCTAATGCTAACTGGGTACATTCACTTTGTTTCTCTCCAATAGAGATGTGATTCAGATTGGAGCTGCCAGGCGGGGGCTTGTCATAAGGATCGAATGAGGCACACTTGGGGCTGCATTCTGTGCTCAGCTCTGTGATCCCTGTGCGGCACCTGGCAGAAGGGCGGTTCAAGGCCACAGAGCAGAAGGCAAAGAACACAGGCTCTGCTGCCAAACAGCTCAAAAATCGGGACCAGCATCACTGCCCCAATGTGTATGATCTTGGGTAAGGAATCTAATCTCTCTCAGCTACTACTTCCTCAGGTAAAATGAGGATAAAAAATAAGCACATCATAGCATCATTGTGAAAAACAATGAATCAGTTAAAAGACTCAACCAAAATTGATCAATAAATTAGCTTCTTCCTCCAACCCAGTACTAGGCAATACACCTAATTGGCACTCAAAATATATGTTTGTAATATATATCTGAATGGACAAAAATAATTAGATATTATATATGCATTTGTTTGTAAATGACTGTTACTCCTTTTCCTCATACACACTTTGATCCCTGTCAGACCAGAATGAAAGCCATTAAAATATCACATAAAACAACTCCCAGGTTCTGTGGAACTTCCTGTTTAAGGCACTCCAACTCAACTTTGTAACCGGGTCAACCCTCATTCTGATAACTGCCTTTTCTGGGTCTTATCCCCACTCATACATTTCTCCACCTTGACCAACATTTCTTAGCCTGGAATACATGAATGGGCTTTTTAGGGTCCATAATTCATATGTGCATTAAATTCATTTGAGTATTCCTGGGGATTAAATTCATTGGGGGCAGGGATGAAGTGAGTTGTGATGATCACAAAACATAATTAAGACAAACTGGCTTAAACCAAACAGAATACTGAAGGCAAACAATTTAAAATATATAAAATTCCAAAGTGGATTATTACATAAAGGATCTCTGAATATACTCCTTTTATATACCTTTAAAAAGCTACTTTGAAGAAGCCCCTTCAAAAACTACTTCTTTTAAGTGGAGGGCTATACCACATATCTACATTTGAATTACACACACATACACACAGCCCCCAGTCTGGATGCCCCACCTGGAAGCTGCATGCTCCAGCGAACAAGAGGACTGAAGGGTTTGTGTTTCTGCAGCCTCCTGACTCTCAGGAAGGTGCGGGTCTTTCAAAGTGTCTCACCAGCACTGCTCTAGGCTGCGTGTTCACAGTCTGCAGGTAAAACAAAGGGAAAGAAAATATCTTTCCCTGAGACATGCAGCAAGGACATTCCACTCATCTCTGACTATTGGACCACAATTAAGAGAGGAATCAAGAAGCAGGTCTTGTGCGATCAGAAGGACTGCTGAGGAGTTTTAAAACAGCTGACAGTAACTCTCCCAGTGGGAGCTGTGCTGGGACAGTGGGGCTTACACCCAGCCTCAAGGACAGGGACGCAGCTTCAGATCCTGACTCTGAGATCCCAGCTGCGGTTAGAAGCAGTATGGCAGGCATACAAACACCATTTCTGATCAAAGGCAAGAGGAAAGTGTGATGTCTTTCCCACTTTCAGAAAACTTTAGAAGAAAGGCTGTGCTCTGAAATGTGCTTAGCATTATTTCCATATCACCTACAGGACATCTTGGGTTGAACATAGCCCTAGACCTTCATCAGTTACTCCTACAACCACAGCCACTATTACAACTCATTAATAGTAGATTTATTATCTTATTTTCTTGACTTGTTTATATAGTTATACAGTAGTCAAACACCCAGTATAGAAGGCCTAGGGAAGTGAATGCAGAAGTGGGTACCGAAGCACATTGTGACACAGATAAATTACCCCAGTTCTAAAACTTGGAGAAACAATTAAAGACAGATGGAGAACTGCTGATAGGAACCTCGGCTTCTATTTCCTTGCCTCTCACTCAATACCTAGCGCAGAACTTTACATACAGCAAGTGCTCAAATACATGTGTGATATCAGGGAGCTGTCACAATTTCTTTTCCTTGCCTTCATCTCAAGAATAATGACAGTTTTTATTCATTTAAACAAGGTTTCTCAGGATGCCGTCCATGAACCTCCTGCTTCAGAATCACTCAGGGACCTTGTTTAAAATGCAACTTCTTAGGCCCTTTCCCAGATAGTTTGAGCCAAAATGTTTAGAGGTCAGGCCCAAGAATCTGCATTCTAATAAGCCTACCAAGTGTGTCTTATGTTTTTAGAACTATGAAAACCACTGACTTGTAATGTTTGTTCTGTAGTGGCTTTACGTTTTTTCCAGAAGCCCTTAGTGAATTAACCAAGCCACATACTTAGGCATCTCTAAAATAGCAGTGTACAAAGCCTTTCTTCTGACTGATTTAGAATTTAGTAGAAGATTTAAACTATGAATTTGGGAGGGGAGGTAAATTTTATTTGTACTTCCAGCTACTTCGTTAAGACTATCTGCCTGCATGTTAGGGATGATGATCCCAGAATGTTCTCGCCACCTGACTCGTATTTCTATCTGACAGAATAGGCACATAGGTCCAAGAGAAATCCACTGGCTATTTCCATTGGAGTTCCTGTGGCTTGTGACATTACAGATGGACTGTGCTAGCCACAGCTATTTTCCTGATAAAATATAATATGGGAGGGATCAGATGAAATGAAAAAAATGGAAGATGAAATGGATTTTTTAAAAAGAGAGAAGAGAAGAAAAGAAGGGAGGTGGAGAGGGGAGGGAAGAGGAGGGGAAGGAAGAGGTCTTCTCTAGTTAGAATAAACCCCTGTTGCCTTGAAAGTATTCTGCATCAGCAAATCCTTTAATGGAGTGGGGATTGAAGGACTGGCCCAAAGGAACAGAAGGGGCAAGTAAAGAAAGGTGACAAATAGAAGAAAAGAGCAAAGAGAAATAGGGAGTGGCAAGAGCAAAAAGAATGTGAAATACAAAAGGCTCCAGAGGAGTGAGGGTTCTTTTCCTTTCTTTTTTTAACTTTGCAAACACTTCATTTTACTACACTTAATTAATCATAACACAGGAACATAAATGTTTAAAGGGTGAAATAAAATGTACAGAAATATAGTCATACTCAACAAAAATGAGAACACATAAATTTAACATAAGGTTGTCATCCCTGCAGTCTCTGAGCACACGGGAGCACAGCGTCTCCATTTCAATTCCTCCAGCCACAAGCAAGTTCATAGTAATGAAGCTCTTTCATAGTTCTGTCTAAAATCAGTGAGTGAAATGCAGAAAGAAAGAGAAAAAAAATGTTCTAAAGAGAGAGGAAAAGGGCAGAGAATAAGAGCAACTATGAGAGTGACAGAAATAACTTCATTCCCTCATGCTGGTGCCCTTCAAGCTAGGAAGTCCTCTGACATGTCTATCCCAAATCTCTCCGCAATTCCAGCCAGTTTCATGTTCATCTGGATCCATTCAATAAAACTATTGACAATTTACTGATTCAAAATACTACAACATAAAAGAACAAAAATTTAAATAGAGCCCACCAGGCCCTGTTTCTGAAATCTTGGATCTGTTTGAAAGCAGGACAGAGGCAGAGGATATACTCAAGAATGATAAAATCTCTCTCCTTTGTCAACTATAAAAACCATCTGGATTTCTCATCTCCTTGCCCCAAGCCTTCTGTTACCAATATCTGGACATTTTGATCACTCTGTGTGAATCGACAGCAATTCAGGCATGTGGGGTTGGGTGGACCAATACAATCCTCCATCTGGAGAAGTGAAGAATTGTCACATGACACTCTCATGCTGACCTCATCCTCAGGCTCCCCCTTCTGATGTTCTCTGTCTTGGGTCTGGTAATTGAGGTTTTGGGAGGCTAGGGAGGGTGTACATTTTGCAACTGGTCCTCAATTGTGCTTTGGTCTTTGCAGTGCTGGTGTTGTCTGCCTCACTGTTGCTGCACAAACTGTCCCCCAAGACCTGAGCCCTGCCTTGTGTCCAAGTTGCATGTTGGGAGCCTTTCCATGCCAGATGGGTCACTGATACTGTCCCAGACTGACTTGCCAGATGGACTTCTAGTACATGTATATATGTCTGCAGCCATTTCTTTCCTCTCCTACCTGCTCTTGTATACATAAGCTCCCTTTCACTGGACTTGTGTGATGAACAATTCTTTTTCTCTATGAATCCCCAAGGAACATGAAAAACTCCAAATCCACCCCTGCAAAGGTTTTTCACTCATCTGCACCCCAAAACCTGTTCTACTGGCCAGTAGATATCCTTCCCAGTCTGCTTGTGATTGAGCCTGCATTTTGAGGAGCTGAGTCCTATTTGGCTGACCAAAGCACACTGGGAAGGCCATTGGAGGTCTGCTGTGTCTTCAAACAAGTCCAAAAGAAAGTGGTTCAAATCCCTGGTGTGCCTGTGATTTAGTTGTGGCTACTTCAGTCTTCCCCTGTATCCAAAGTCTGTGTTTGCAACTGTACCTTTAAGTTTGTGCTTATCCCTGGAACAAACCCAGTCAAACCTACCTTTTTCAAAGCTCTCAAATCCTTGTGAGACTCTAGAGTGTTAAGGATAAGTACTAAGGATATAGGCTTTAGTGTCACATATCTGAGTTGAATATTGACCCCATAACTGATTCTCTGTGGAACCTTGGGGAACAGACTTCACCATTCTCAGCTCTTTGTAAAACAGGGCTACAATCTCACAGGAATGGGAAAAAAGTTCAGTATGATTGTGTGGATTTCTTATCACCGTGTCTAGCACAGAGATACTGCTGAGGAAAAGCTGATGAATAGTTTCTGCCTCTCTTAAGTCCCCAGGGTTCCATAATTGTTCTTTGGAAGCTTTGTCATGGTTATAGAGACCAGCCTCAGCAAATGCCAACGTAGGAAGACCTTTTCTCTTGTCAGGAGTTCTGCCCATGACCCCAGTCAGTCTCTGTGGCTCATCAATGCTGGTTCCCCATGCCCTCTGATCCTGCAGGACCACTTCTATGGCCCAGTAAGTAAGAACATCATTCCTGTACCAGGGAAATCCTCATTCTACCTTGTAGTCCCAAGTTCCCCCTGCCTTCTGCTTCTCTTCCCCAAGATTATGGGAAAGCACTCAAAAATATGCTTTTCATCAAGCCCTGAATTCAGACGCAGTTAGCTACCTAAAGCATTCAGATTTCCTTTATGCCATTCCCGAAAACTTCTATTATTACAACCACATCTATTATAATTGATAACCCCCAAACCAATGGAAAAACACACTGTGTTTTAACCCAGAGAACTTCAGAAGACCCCACATCCAGCCTAATACTACCTTCCCTATGGAAAAGCACATGCCTTCCTTGACAGATGTCTGACAATTCTCTGCTTTTCAATAGGTAGATAGATGTCCATGAGTTTTGAAATCGGACCACAGTAACCTGGGAAGGTTCAAGATTCATATGAGAGAGCAGAGTCATCTCTTACTAACCATATAGTTCTCATCTGCTGCTCTCCAAAGGGGCTATGGGACACCTGAGCCACCCGCCAAGTGTATGTCATTCCAATATTGAGTGATAGATTTCAATTCGTAAATGCAATTCTGAAAGATCCTAAAGCGACATCCAAGTTAATCAGCAGAGTATAGTAATCAATTAATGCTGTCTATTTTGGTTACTTGGGGAAGAGACAGTATTTCATCAACGGCCCATAGGGCAGGAATGGCAGGCACCAGCATCTGAAGTCTGACATCACCCTGATATCCTAGAGAATGCAAAAGAGCAAACAGTTAGCCAGGACCTGGTCGACTAATTTCTAAATGGCCCCAATCTTTTCCCTTTCTTTATCCATTACCCTTTCAAGTGGAGTCCATTTCTTCACCCCTAAAATCCAGTGTGGCCTTGCAGTGAGAATGACCATGTACTCATTCCAAGCTTAGGCCTTAAGGGGCCTCGCATCCTTGTGTCTCTCCTGGAACCCTGTGTTTGTCATGAGAACAATGCCTAGCTTGTCACTGGAGAATGAGAGATCACAGGGCCCAGGACCAAGTTGTCCATCAGAGCCCATGCTCAACTAGCCATGCCCCAGCTGGGCCATCAGCTAACTGCAGACACACAAGAGTCCCAAACAGACGAGCTGCCAGTGAGCTCAATGAATCTTCATTGTTGGATGCCACCAGGCTTTGTGTTTGTTTTTCTTTCACAGCATTATTGTAGCAATAGATAGTAGATTTTAAAAGTAGCAGTGCATTATATCCTGATTAAGCTCCAGGCATAACCATTGACCATGAACTTAAGATTTTTTTCTTTTTTTTTCAAAGTTGCCCTTCCCACATGTAGCTGCTTTTCTATCTGGGGTCAAGAACCAGCCATCTTTATTTACCTGCTCCTTTTCTTCTTTTTCTTTTTTTAACTTTTTATTTGAAATAATATGGATTCATAATACATTACAAAGAAAACAGAATAGTCCAGGGAAGACCAGAATTTTTTGTTTATTTGTTTGTTTTCCCAATCTGTTGTGGATCAGATACTTTACCAAAATCAAAAAAAAAAAAAAAAAAGAGAAATTACCAAGAAAATGAAAAAAGTCATAATAGGCAAATAAAGTGCCAGTTCAAATTCTTTATTAGTACAAAAGAACTGACAAAGTTATACAAATGTCTATGAAAAATTCTACATATCTAATCTAATTTTAGTTGGTATATGTATCTCACTGCAGACCAGTAGCACATGTTCTGTCCTCTGGCTCGGTCCTGATTCATAGACCACATCTAGGTCTATTCATTACTTATGAATTTTCTGGAGATCTTCTAAGGTGAGAAATGTAAACTAAGCTTGAGTATAGTGGGAATAATTTTGTTCTCAAATGACCCTTTCACAGAGGTCTGCCATAGAGGATTTTTTAAAAAGATATATTTTACCCTAAGTGCTATAAAAGAGCATTTCTCTGATTGTCTAACCCTGGATGAAGGGAAGAAAAAATACAAAGCACAGTTCAGTCTCTACACAGGAATTTTCCTTCTTTCTCCCCATCATTAAAACAAACAACCTAGCCGGGCTCAGTGGGCTCTTTCTCTCAGCCTATAATTCCAGTGCTTTGGGAGGTTGGAGAGTGGATTACCTGAGCCCGTGGGTTCGAGACCCGCCCGGGCAACTTGGCGAGACCTCATCTCTACAATAAATCAAAAATTAGCCAGGTGCGGTAGCGCACGCCTGTAGTTCCAGCTACTTGGAAGGCTGAGGTGGAAGGATCGCTGGAGCCCAGTGGGTCGCAGCTGCAGTGGCCATGAGTGGCCACTGCACTCCAGTCTGGGTGACAGAGTGAGACTCCAACTCAAAAACAAAAAACAAAAAACAAACAAACAACCTAAACAAAACAAAGTAAAAAACAAAATAAACAAAACAAAGTAAAAACACAATTGCAAGGCCACATCCATGCTGAAATTTAGTTATTCAATATGCTTGGCTTTAAACAACATGAATCAAAAAGAATTTATTACTGACTAATATGTCCGCGATAAAAGTTGTATGTTTTTTTCATTTTTTGTTTTTGTTTTCTAATTTCCATTAAGAGTTAGACCCTAGCATCCTCCATCTCGCCTTTTCTGGATCTTAGGGAAACAAGTTCTGAGCGACAAGTCCTCTGTTTCTGAGATAATTCAGGGTGGTGATGCAGTAAAAACTGAATTCTGTTCGAAGGGGCAGGAGTAGGAGAGGAATTATAAAAGATCTGTCTGCAGATGAGGACTGCTGAGGTGGATACGACATCCAAACTCGTTAAGATGACACCCTGATATCCATGTCTACTTCCTTGATGACTCTCCCCAGGCTAGGGAAGACAAGCCCATGCTCCAGAGGCATCATTTACACATGAGCCCTATACATCATATCCCTCCCAAGGGGAATCTGTCAGAGAGTTGGCATAATGACGGTGGGGGGAGCAGATAACTTGTGCCATTTTTCTCTCTTCCTCTTGTCCATTTACCTAATAAATGGCTTCCATCCTCTAAGTGTTATAAAAGAGTGTTTAATTTGGTTGGACCATGCAAAAGGATTAGATGGCAGTGACCATGTGTAAGTAAATGAAATCTTACCTCATTCCCATTCTCCTGTACCATCTTTCTGCATCTGTTCCTACATCTTTCTAATCTATTCTGCAAAAGGCAAATCTGATCATGTCACTGTTATATTTTCAAAGCATTCAACATTTTCCTATTGATCTTAGAATAGAATCCCAAGTCCTTAGAATGGTTTCTATGGTTAAGCTGGTTGAGCACCCGATCAGCACCCAACTACCATGCAATCTCCCTCTTATTCACTTGGGCTCCTTCTATGGATTTCTTTGCTCAAACTTTCCAAGTTTCTTCCCACATCTGAATCTCCATGCCCACCCTCACCCTCACTCCTTTTCTCTTAACTTCCCATCTTTTATTTCTCATACTATAACTATCAAACTAACTTAAACCGCTGACATTAATTCTGAGCACATTTGCCCCACAGTCTACCATACACAATATTATAACTGTAAACTATAATTATGCTTGTGATTCCTGTTCAGTAATTTTCATGGAAAGCGTGGTTCCAGCTTGGAAAATACATCCTATATGTTGTACAGTTTGCTGTTATCTTGGTTTCTCTGCCTGACAACTCTAGCCTTGAACCTTTTTTTTTTTTTTTTGGAGATAGGGTTGTCACACTATGGCATGATCCTGATTCACTGCAACCTTGACCTCCTGGGCTCAAGTGACCCTCTCACCTCAGCCTCCCAAGTAGCTGGGAATACAGGCATGCACCACAATGCCTGATTAATTTTTTTTTACATTTTCTGTAAACGAGATTTTACTGTGCTGCCCAGGCTGGCCTTGAACTGAGTCACCACTCCCAGCCTAGATTTGCACTTTTAATAAAACTATTTGTGCACTGATTGTCAATACAATGCCCACCTATATAACTTGTGAAATATCCTTTATAGGGAATCTCCAACATGACTGTGAACCCAATGTGTGACCTCTTTTAGAGACAGCCCACCAAAGTATCCTGATTGCTTATCAAAAAAGGGATATTCTGAAATGCCTCAGATGTCTTGCTTTTCCTTCGCCATTGGAACCATGTATACTAGCTCCACATTCAGACAGTCCCCAGTGCTAGCTGCTTTCCAACCTTGAAAAACTAAAAGACAAAGTTGAACAAATATTTAGTATTTCATCTACAACTTGAGTGACTGCTTAATATTTTGTCTATAGAGAATCCATATAGTCATGCATCAAACCTCCATTACAAGGCTTCATTTAGAACACCTGCATACAAACAGCTTACCTAGTAACATGTTTCTTTTGTCTCTCATAGTTACAGGCACCCCAGTATATATACCATAAATGTTTTAAACTAGTTTGAATATGTAAAAATGAGTGTAATCTTGAATTCATACCAGCTGCAATCATTTTGAGTTTTTAGTAAGAATTATTTGTTCAACAGTATTTCTGCTATGTAATACAACTGCCACTGGTGTTTGACAGGATGTTTCAGTCAACCTATTTTAGTAAACACTTATTCTCCAGTAAAAAAGTTCAGATTCTGACTAATATTTCTGTATAATCTCATAATACCAAACATCATTGAATCTGACATAGCATCAGTTTATGAAAAAGGTCAGAGATCAACAAATATCAGTATTCTTTCATTTATTGTTCATCTATTGGTTAGAGGTCAAAAAAATGGATATTTTATAATAGAAAGGCATACAAAGAGGCTGTGTGAAAATGAATGACAGGAATTCCCTTGTGACAACTCCTCTTTGAAGGGTTAAGAAGACTGCTGCTTCCTTCCATGATGGCTTAACAAAAATTGAGCTTAACTGGCCATAATAAACAACCAAAAAACTCAACAGCTGTATGAATTAATTTTTTCAGACATTGACAAATAAACAGAGAAATTGGCAATTTCTAAAATAAGATAAAATTTCTGGAGGAAGTTTCTCAACTGTGCATTCAGTACCTAACAAAGTATAGCAGCCTTGATGAATCAAAGACAGATAGAACAGAGCTCAAGGAACCTGAAAGCCAAAAGTTGTAGCCAAAAATTGTAGAAGAAAGTTCCAAAGGGGAAAACTATGCGTGAAACAAAGCTTTAAACTTTGCATGGGTATTCCCTTGAGTTTGTATTGAGTATTGACCTATGCAAAAGAGGCTGTATGACCTGGAAATCCTAAGATATGCATTATCTGACTGAAAAAAAAACAAAACAAAATGTTTGTCAACCCTTGCCCTAAAAAGGAAAAGTACAATTGATAAAATAATAATTTTACTGGATAATGTTCACAGCGGATTAGACACTGTGGAAGAAAAAATCAGTAAACATGAAGACATAATAATAGAATATATCCAAAATAAAGCACCCACAGAAAAAAGATTGAAAATAAAATAAAAAGAGCCACAGTGATTTGGGGTTAATATTAAGTGGTCTAACATACATGTAATAGGATTAGCAGAAGTAAAAGGAAAAGATAATAAGGTTTACAATTATTTGAAAAATGTAATAGTTTAAAATTTCCTATTAATAAATTAAATAAGGGCAATTGATACTACACAAAGAAAATCTCACTAAGGTACACCATAGTTAAATTGCTTAAAACTAGTGATAAAGACAAAATATTAAACACTGCTATAGAAAAAAAAGTCACATTATGTACAGATAATGTTAAGAATGAGAGCAGGGAAATATATAAGCTTTAAATCAATAGAGCAACATCTCTAAAGTACTGAAAGAGAGAAAGCCCCTAAAATGCAAACAAAGCTTTTTTTGCAGACAAACAAAAACTGAAAAAAATTATTGCCAGTAAATCATTGCTATAAGAAATATTGAAATAAGTTATTTGGATAGAAGGAAAATAATAACAGATAAGAATATGGATCTACACACTAAAATAAAGAGCATTTTAAAAAGCCAATATTTCATTTTTTTCTTAATTTCTTTAAAAGATAAATGAATGCTCAAAGCAAAAATGTAGCAATGTGTAATAGGATTTTACAATACATGTAGAAGTAGAATGTATGATCACAATAGCACAAAAGATGGGAGAGGGAAATGGAGGGGCTTAAGGGTCTTATAATACATAAGAAATAGTATTATTTCAAGGTAGTTTATGATAACTTAATTATATATTATAAACCCTGGAAAAATGACTAAAAATAGTTTATTATAGCTAATAAGTCAATAGTGGATCTAAATGGAACAAAAGAAAATCTTTAATCCAAAAAGTAGCAGGAAATGATTAAATAAGACTAAAGAGCATGGGACAAATGCAAAACAAACAGCAAGATGGTAGACTTGAAACTAATCATAGCACTAATCACATTAAATGTAAGTGGTCTAAATGTATCAAGGAAAAGGCAAAAGTTGTCACACTGAATACATAAGCAATACCCAACTATATGTTGTCTATAAGAAATCTTCTTTCAATATAAAGACATATGTTTTAAAAAAAAAACATGTCGGACAGGCTGAGGTGGGTGGTTAGCCTGACCCCCAGGATTCGAGACCCACCCAGCCAAATTGGCAAGACTTCATCTCTACAATAAATCAAAAATCAGCTGTGCGTGGTAGCACGCGCCTGTAGTTCCAGCTACTTGGAAGGCTGAGGCAGAAGGATCGCCAGAGCCCAGCAGGTCGAGGCTGTGGTGGCTGGAAGCATGCCACTGCACTCCAGTCTGGGTGACAGAGTGAGGCTCCAACTCAAAAACAAATAAATAAATAATAAAACATGTCATTCAAGCATTAACCATAGGAAACTGGCAATACAAAGTGACAAAGCTCCATCACTTCCTGGTTGTGCCTTAAAAGGAATCGATGTGTGAGTCTCGTGCTTCTGTCCACCTTCCCTCTGACTGAGAAACATTTGTGATAAAGTGTCTGAGATTTTTATTCTTTTTTAAGCACTATATTGCTACATGGCTCTCTTTGTAATAGCTTAGAATAAATCCTAACTAATACTGTATAGTGCCCCTTTAATTTTCTTTACACAGGAAAGCTGGCAAATTTGCATAGTAACTCAAATTTCTCAGGCAATCCTTGTATTCCTCCTATTTTTTTAAAAAATGAGAAAAAAATGCAATCACTTTTTAAACTAGGGACAAGGAATATGAATAAAGAGTTCAGCGGCTATCTCCTAGTTACTCTCACTAACTTTATGTTAAGGTCAACTTATTTCTTAAAAACACGCACAGTTTATTGCCGGTCTCTAAACAAGTGGAGACCCTCTAGGTATCGGTATTAAATGCGGTTTTGTAGTAAAAGAAAATAGTAGTGTGAGTTTGTATGGGCTTGGGATGAGCTGTACATCCTTCTAAATCTCTGTTGACTGCCTGATTCATGAAAGGAGCACGGATGTGCCTTCTCTCTACACTGCTCAAACGTTCCTAATCACCACATCATTTGCCTAGCCCCATACCCAGCTTTTTATGAGCTGCAGGCTTTCTGGCCATCTCAGCTCTAGTTACTCCTGTTTCTAGCACTTTCCTTTTGTTCTCAGAGTCATTATGGAGACATTACTATCTTGTAGTCTCTGTATGTCAGGATTTGAATAACTAAGATCATAGGAAGGATAGGAGTTTGGAATACCCCATCAAAGCTGAATCAGATCCCCGCTATAGAGTTATCTGAATCCTTCCAAACATCTGGTGGTATATAACCTGTCGAGCCTCCTAGCTTCTGCTTACCCTCTGGAAAATCTCTTCTCAAAATAAACACATCTCAGATTAAAACCAGGATTCTCAGGAGGGACTTCTTAATATCAACATGTTGCCTTGCTTAAGTTAAGCCATCCCTGCTCTGCTGCCTAGATGGAGAATAATAGCTAGGGTTGTGTGGAGACCCATCACTTTGCTTACTCTGAAGCTGCTGTATCAGGAACAAGCCCCAGGGTAGCATTACTTAATCAATAGCAGAGATATAGAGAGAGAATGGAAGTTCACAATAAACTGATTGCTGCATCTGGTTTCCTATGAGCAGTTTCAAGACTAGTGAAAGTCCTCTAATCTCATCAAGCAACCAGACACATTGATTTTGACTTCATTAATAGTTGCTGGGATGGAGGAGAGAGAAAGGAAGAAAACGAGTACGTCATTGGAATCTACAACCTTAATAGGGATCAAGAAGCTTCTTCAAAGCCATATCTGGCCAGGAGGCAGCGCTGAGCAGGAATGTCTGCCACCTGACCAAGAGCCAGGATTGCCACCCAAGACCTCAGAACAACAATCTTTCAACCAGAAAACCATGTGCTTTCAGATTTATCTACAAAGCACCCCGAATTCCAAATTAAAAGGAAACATCTGAGTTGTTCAGTCAGCTATGTTATTTGCATCTTATGAAATAGCTTTCCATCCAAGTAGTTGCCAACATTTAGACCTATAGAAGCATTTAGTAAACTCAGATTTATCTGTCAGCCTTATCAACCAAAACAAAAACAAAAAAAAACCAACCAATGGACCAACTGGGAATGTACCTGAAAAGGACATTAAGTCTATTTGACATTGGGTGTAGGTGCTTCTAACTAAGTTCATTCAGAATTGGTAGAGATTATGCATATCTAGATTAGATTGAAGCTCTTTTATTCTTATATCTACTAACCAATATGCTAATGTTCTGAAAAGCTAAAGACCCATCAAAAAGTGGATATTTTTGATACAGGAATCTTGTTGCTTTGTATAACAGGTATAGTCCTTGAAGGTTGCATTCAACAATAAAATATATGGAAGTGGAAAATTCTGCTTAAAGTAATTAAATAGTTAAACACCTCCCAATATATCAGGTTTTTAATACTAATTTTTAAAATACTGTACTTTCTTTAAACAGTCACAACTACTTTTGTCAGTGTGAAATTCAATCAAAAGTAAGATGCTTTCAGACAGGCACAGTTAGAATTTTGCAGCAACATTTCACCGGGCAACATTTTCCTTGAGTCCTCTTCCCTTCTCACTGGTCCAAGGTAACTTCTGAGACTCATTTATTAGCTACACACAGATTTAAATATTTATTGACAATCTATTATGGGCCAGGCATTGAACTATTGTGAGTGACATACTAGACTCTCATGTAAGTGTGAATCTTCACCTCCAGTGACTTGAAACCTCTAACAAGAGTTGGAAAATATGCTCTGGGAGACTCCAGGAAGTGGCACTAGCCAAGCCTTAAAAAGTACAGGCTGTGAGAACTTAGATAAGTAGGGCTTGCCTGGGAAACAGAGGAGGATTACTCCAGCAGGACCAACAACTCAATTGAACTTGAGGGGAAGAGCAAGGATATTTGAGGAATTCAAAGAAGTATGTCCAGATCTACAGAGGAAGGCAGAGGGCAGCAAGATTTGAAGCCAGAAAAATGCAGCAGGGATAGGTGTCACTGTACTCAAGAGTAATGTAAATGGATTTAGATGCTCCTCAGAGAGCAAGGAAAAAGATTTCTTCACAGAGAAGTCACAGACTTGGGTTTAGAAAATATTATTTTGACTGTAGAACGGAGAATTCATTACAGAGTGGAGGATGACAAAGCAGAAGGTTAGGAGTCCTGTTAGTAAAATATTGCCAGCATTGTGGACATGCACAATTACAGGACTAAGGACACTTGACCCACATCTTTTCCGGCCCATCCCCTCAGTCTTGTACTTCCCACAGCTCAAAGCCCCAACTGGGCTTTGTCCACCTGACCCAGCTCAGTGAACAAGCCCAATCATCAGACCTTTCCATTCTCCCATTCTCTAGGCTCCGTTAGGGAGGCAGCGATGCTGCCCAGCCATTAAAAAGTTAAAGACAGTAACAACAAGCTTGAAACTAAACCAGGTACGTTCTAAATCTTCTGTGAAGTAGACACAATTTTTCCTTGTAGAGAAGTTTGAGATAAACAGCAGTGAATCAGTAAATAATTCAGCCTATGACCTTGATGCTTATTGATTCCTGCAGCTGTTTATCTTTCTCTAGGCTACGTGGGGGAAAAAAAAGAAACAAAACCCTCCAAAAAACAATTATCACTTAATTATAAAATTACTTGGCTTGGGTGAGCCTTCTGGTTGGTTTCTGAACACTCCAAGGAGGTAAGTTAATCTCTATAAACCACCCAGACTGACTAAAGCTTTTGCTTAAAAATTCTTAAACACAAGCTTCGTTATTCTCCGATATGGATGAATAAATAAAAGAAAGAAAAAAAGAAAAACACCAACATATTTTTCTCATTTTCAGACACTTAGGATATTTAGCCAATCAGATGACTCAAATAGCTGATTCTTGCCTATGAAATTTGAATATAGATTGGTTTTAGCCATGGGGGTGCCAGATGTGGTAAGTACTTGGGGGTGCATCCGGGACACCTTGACCAATGTCTGGGGTGGTAGCAGTGATGAGCAGAGGAAACATGGTAATAATTGCCGGGGTGGTGGTAGTAGTAATAATACTTTTCTTTTTTTTTTTTTTGAGTTGGAGTCTCACTCTGTCACCCAGACTGGAGTGCAGTGGCCGCTCCCGGCCACCGCAGCCTCGACCTGCTGGGCTCCGGAGATCCTTCCACCTCAGCCTTCCAAGTAGCTGGAACTACAGGCGCACACTACCACGCCCTGCTAATTTTTTGATTAATTGTAGAGATGAGGTCTCGCCAAGTTGCCCAGGCAGGTCTCAAACCTGCGGGCTCAGGCAATCCACTCACCTCAGCCTCCCAAACTGTGGGATTACAGGCTGAGCCAACTGAGCCCGGCAGTAATAATACTTCAGATTGAGCTGCAAAGGGCAAAAGGCAAAAGAAAAGGGGTGTTTGTTGTTTTGTTTTTAACACAAATAAGTCCTTATTGAACCTCAGCTTGGATAAAATGTCGGGTCCTAAAGCCAACTCGGCTTTCACCACCCATTCCTTGGGGACTAGGAATTTCTCACTACTTGTATCAACAGTCATTCTGAGCATGAAGCTTGATCACGGAAGGTGAGTAGGTGAGGATGTCAGCCTACTGGAATTTTGGAGTCTGAACAAATAAACTCTTATTCCAGCTTGGCCTATTTCTTTATACTTACTACCTTAGCTCAATGATCAATACAAATGATTAGCTAACAAACATCCAGCCTTCAAAAATGGACAAAGGACTCAAATAGACATTTCTCCTAAGAATACACACAAATGGCCAATAAGTTCAATAAAAGATGTTCAACATCATTGATCATTAGAAAAATACAGATCAAAACCACAATGAGATACAACTTTATACCCATTAGGATGACTACTATAAAATAATAATAATAATAAACAAAACATAACAAATATTGAGGATGATGTGCAGAAATTGCAACCTTTGTGAACTGCTGGTGGAAATGTGTAATGGAGCAGCTATTGTGGAAAACAGTATGGAGTTTCCTCAAAAATTTAAAAATAGGATTACCACATGATCCAACAATTCCACTTCTGGGTGGATAATCAAAAGAATTGAAAACAAGATTTCAAAAGAATATTTGTACACTCATGTTCATAACACCATTATTCATAATAGCCAAATAGTGGAGGCCATCCAAGTGTCCATGGATCAATGACTAGATGAACAAAATGTGATATATACATACAATGAAATATTATTCAGTCTTTAAAAGGAAGGAAATCCTGACATACACTACAACATAGATAAATACTATGACATTACACTAAAGAGAAGGGTTGTTGTAAGGGGCTGGGTGGAAGGGGAATAGTGAATTGTAATGGGTACAGAGTTTCAGCTTTGTAAGATGAAAGTACTTCTGAAAGTCAGTTACATAACAACATGAATATAATTAACACTTAAAAATTTTTTTATTATAAAGATGTGGGGTACATTTCAGGGTTAGGTATAAAAGTATTGATCATGCAGTTACCCTTGTTGATGAGGTATGCCCCTCCCTTCCCTAGCAGTTACTTAACATTTGAATTGTACACTTACAAGTTGTTAACATGGAAAATTTTATGTTACATGTATTTATCACAATTAAAATGAAAAAAATGTTTGGCTAGCTTTTGGAAATGAACTGTATTCAGCAGAAGAATGGAAAGAACTGTGCATTTCTATCTCAGCTCCTCTTCCAAGAGCTGATTTACTGAAAGACCCCAAACATCTAAGTACTCTAATAGTTCTTCTCCCTCTTTCTAAAATACAATGGGCACTAATACCTAATTAATATTTCATTTAGGGTTGGGGTTTGTGAGGAGGCATTTAGACCAAGAAAAAATCATGATGGGAAATAGTAGCTCACACCACATTCACCTTTGGTATAGGGGAAGTGCTTGGTCCCTGAGTTATCTGTTTCTGCACTAATTAAGTGATTGAGCCTCCCTCTCTCAATAATGAATTCTTAACTTCCTTTAGCACTTACACATAAGCACACGCATAACCATTCAACATCACAGGAGGGCTGTGCCACTCCCCCATCCTTTTGTTGTGGAGACTGAGATACAGACAGGGGCTTGAAACCACATCCTTTGACATCAAGTTCTGAGGACATGCCCGCTCTCAACCTTCTGTCTTCCTTCACCACTGTCGCTCATGTCTAGAAAGAAAGCTCTGGTTTCTTCTGAATATCCACACTCTTCCCGTCCTCCCGACCAGATTCAAATCCTTCGTCTACTCCTGACTTCCCTGGCCTCCCCTTTCTCAGAGCCTTTTATGATATCATTTCAACATCCCTCTATTGTTTCCCTCTATTCCTCAACCCCTATCTCCAGCCCCATTTCTCCCTCAACAGGCTCCTAGGCTTCCTTGCAGTCCTTCAAACCCAGCAGGTGCATTCCAACCTCTGAGGTGAGGCACCCAGTGATATTTCCTCTGCTTGGAATGTTCTTCTGCCAATGGCTGCTTGACTGGTCTCCTTTAGATACTTTCCTGGCCATTCTACTGAAACACCACTCTTTTCTTCCCGTCCCTTTTCGCTTCTCAACAGATAGGAGTTATTGTTTACCACACTCATAACTGTCTAATTTTTTGAATTAGACAAGTTTTTTTCCCTTATTTGCTTATGATGTTTACCACACTCATAACTGTCTAATTTTTTGAATTAGACAGTTTTTCCCCTTATTTGCTTATGATCTCTCGCCACAAGAATGTAAGCTCCACAAGGGCAAGGACTGTGTCCATCTCTTCCTTGATGCATAAGGGTGTGGTACACAGCAGGTCCTCAGAAATATGTTTGAAGGAATGATTGGCCCCTAATTTCAACATAGCATTAGGCACAGAGCTGTTTATAACTCTGTATTATTTATAATATATTCTGAGAAACAAGAGTTTATGGAGTGTTAATAGTGGAGGCAATAAAAAAACATTGACTGCCAACCAAATTTGGTAAAAGTTCAACTAAATAAAGTCAAACATGTTTTTTTTTTTCAGGACTTCTGAGATCCTTCCACACTTTGATATACTGATTTTCAATGTATGCTGCAGAGTTCTAGGGGATGGGACACCCAGTGCAGGAGTCTCTTAGTGCTGTGCTCACAGTATTCGTTTTGATGGGGCATCCATACAACATTACTGTGTGGTGTTAATGAGTTCTGCCTGCTGGTAAATTCCTTTCTCTTCCATGGCCTCAAGTTCTTGCTTTCTCTAAGGTTAAGAATGGTGTTCTGTGTGGTTGAAGGTTTGTTTTGGTGGCAAGATTTCAACCTCAAATAACCATTCTTGGTTTTATTTGCTTCCCATCCATTCAAAGGTGCTCTGCTCCATAGACATACTGGATATGTCTCCATCAATACATCCATCCTATCTGCTAATCTGGAAAATTTTTGCAAATAGGGAGAACTCTGAGCTTAATAAAATGGGAACCTCCAAACCAAACAAAACCCTCCTGTCTTGTTTGCCACTACAGCACAAAGCAAGAGTGGGTAGGAAGAGGATCAGGAGCCAGGTAAGAGTCAGGCTAGGATTTCTGCCCTGCAGTGAGAAGAGAAGCTATTGGGAGTATACAAGAAGGCACGTCTCAGTACTGAGCTATGCAACCACACAAGGGAGAAGGTCAAATGTTCACATTTCAGACCCAGAGCAGACATCAAGCCTTTCTCCCTCAGGAACACCTTGGAACTTGGTCTTTGTTGGGTACCCTCCCTACTTAGACCCTCAAGCTGTCATCTGTGAGCCCACTAGATGGCAACCTCATGTCAGCTGTAATGAAAGAGGCAGAATCTGAAAGAGACAGAGAGATTGTAAGTAGTTAATATTTATTGAGTTCTTACTATGCACCTGGGACAATTAGAAGCCTTTCATTCCTTATTCATTTGATCTGCATAATAACTGTGGAATTCATATCATGTTCCTATTTTACAAATTTGAAAACTGAGACTCAGAGAGGTGTACAGTGATTATTTGCTCAAGGTCACATGGCTAGTAAGTGATACAGTCCAATCTTCTGGCTTAAGGAGTATCTGAGAAAGAGTGCGAAGATGGGAGCAGAGCTCTGAGAGATGGAAGAGAAGACACAAAGTGGAGGAGTAGATAGAGAACTCAGAAAGTGGGTCATTTTGTTTTTCCAAATATCTACATTCTACCCATCCTCTAGGCCTCTTGAGGTCAGATAAAAGCCATGGAACTTATCTCCAGGAAACAGAAGGCACATGGGAACAATTTGGGAGATTTTATTAATCTCTGGTAAAGCAATACTAATTGTGAGGGAGGAGACAGGGAGAAGGGGGGATGCAGTATGTGAAGAGTCTTTGTATTTTTAGTTTTTTCAAATGACCCTCTGACTCTACTTTAATGTCAAACACATTCATTTCAACATTCACCTGGAAAACTTGGTGGAGAAGATGCAAGCTCTTTGGGAAAAGACTGAAATTTAGGTAGATTGGCATTTATACAATCAAAAAAAATAATTTATTGGAGCAACCCCTTCAGGTCCCCTCCCACTGTGGGAGCTTTTCTGTTCTCTCAATAAATCCTGCTTTCAAAAAATAATAATAATAACAATAATAATTTATTGGTTTTCTGCAACATGTTAAGGCCTTGTTTTTTGCTACTAAGGAATATGCAAGATGGCTCGCACCCTTAAGTAGCCTATAGTAGAACTGGAGGGACGAAAGGCAAAGTCTCAAGTGAATACTTAACAACACAAGGAATATACAAAGAATGCCAGGGGGTGGTAAACATTAAGGGGTTTTTGAAAAGTGTGCCCAGGTATTGAAGGAAGTTCTCAAATAGGAACTATGCTTTAGAAGAGGAGAACTGCACACACAGGAGAGCATGAGGGACAGGATTAGGCATTGAACATATCTAGAGGGTAAGACAGAACTCGTATGGAAACAAGATGGGAAAGATAAGGCCAGGCCATTTGTGGTGATCTTCTAATGCTAGGTTAAGAAGTTTGAACTTTAACCTCTAAGCACCACACACTTACAAGACCATAGGATATATTTTATGAGCTCAAAACAATTGCATGTTGCAGATAAGTGCCCCAGGGAGAAGAGGCTCAGAAGCACGTGCAGAAGGGTTTTCAGGCATCTGGTGAATATGGGACTTTGTTTCACCTGTCCAGTATCTATTTTTCATTCTCCTGGTAAGTATGCCTGGATTTTCCTTTGGGAACCATATTGCATCAGTCTCAAGCCTTATATTTTGGATGGAGTTAATTCTACCCCTACTTCCTTCCCAGAGATGGATGTGCAGCCTTCACCTACCAAGGCAAAATGGTCCTCTCCCCTGCCACACAGATTGGTAAGAAATAAGACCCACTTGGGAAACTTGGCGAGACCCCATCTCTAAAATCAAAAATTAGCTGGGCATGGTAGCACGCGCCTGTAGTTTCAGCTACTTGGAAGGCTGAGGTGGAAGGATTGCCAGAGTCCAGCAGGTCGAGGCTGCAGTAGCCGGGAGCGGCCACTGCACTCCAGTCTGGGTCACAGAGTGAGACTACAAATCAAAAAAAAAAAAGAAATAAGCCCATCTCAAGGTGGTCTAGTAAGAGTTACTTCTTGTATTTTTTTCAGGAATTATTTGAAATGAAGCATGTTCTTGGCACTGGGGATGGCAGGTGGAGGCTAAAGCCTGCAGAAGCTGGTGGCCATCTTGCCAACATTATGGAAAGAGGGATGAAATTGAAACAGAGGATGGGGAGTGAGATTTCTAAAGTAATGGAACCCCTGAATTCAGCCCTGTCTGATAAGTACTCTGGAGAAAAACAATCAAACCTAGTAAAGAGACAAGAGATGGCCAGAAGGGAGGAGGGGTACTGGTTAGGGACAGTGCTCTTCCCCAGGGTAACATTGGGCATCTTTCCCACCTTCCCTTCTAATCCAGCTGAAGGACATGAAGGAGTGAGAGCAAGGGGGTGTCCAGCAACAGAGAACAGTCAGAGCACAGCTCTTGGCCGGGGCATGCTCACCATGTTTGAGCAGCAGCAGGAAGGCCCGCAGCACGGAAGGTTGGGGCGTCAGGTCATAGAAAGACTGTTGTCCTTTGAAAGGAGCTTGGCTTCTACTCTCAGAATGAATGGAAGCCATTAGAGAGTTTTGAGTCAAGGAGTGACGTGATGCAACTTATGTTTAAAAGGGTCACTGGTCACAGTGCTGAGAATAGACTGAAGTTGGACACGGGTAGAAAACAAGGGGATGAGCTCGAAGGCAGGGAACATCCTTCTGGGCTTCGGCCAATATTATCTGAGATTCTGTCATTAGAAATGAGGGCTTGGCGTAGGATGGTGGCTAGGAAAAGGGATGAAAGGGAGAGCTGAGCAGGAACAGTCACAGCAGAGTGGACACAAAGAAAAAGGGCAGAAAAAACAGTGTGTGAGCTCCCAGAGAGGCCCAGGCAAGAGGGGAACACACAGAGGGGGCTTCTCCAGCACACATACTGAAACCAGCCATGTCCTCCCCACCCATACCACCAGCCTTCCATCCCTTTTCTTTTCTTTATTTTCCCCAGGGAGTACAAAAAATCAGAGCATGCTCAAATGTCCATTTTAAGGGAACCTTGGCTAAGAGGCTGGGGAGGGCAGAGCTGCATGTAAATTCCAGCTGTAAATATGAAGCTACAGCCAGCTCTATAACTAGGGGCTCCTCCACCAAGGTCAGGAGGCTTCTCTACACAGAGAAAAAGTCGGAAATTGATCTGGCTTTTAGCATTTACCAGGCATTCTCTGAGGAGGCCACTTCATCAGCCTCAGGGTTTGTCTTTGCAAAAGACAACAACTTATTCTTCCTCCGCTCATACCCAGCCACGTGTCTGCTGCTCCCAATTCGTCCTTTGTCTCCTGGCTTTCGCTTTGAATTTGCACATCTTATTTGAGATTTTCTTGCTCACATTTGAACCCCTAGTGCCTGTCTCAGCAATTGGCATATAGTGGGTACTTGATAAATAAATATCTGTCGAATGTCGTTGAATGAATAAATTATTGCCATTGTCTACCAACCACCACATTCTTTAATGTCATCTCACATCTTCTCCAAGTCCTGAGAAGAAGCCAAGTCATAGTCCAGAAAGGTATGTGAAAGACACTCTTGTCTGAAACATATTCTTGTCTTTCCGCTCACAAAATTCTCTGGGTGAGGAAGCTAGACCACAGCCCTGCTCTGTGTCCCAAACCACAGAATGTACAACACCAAGAGTTAGCCTTAATGTAAACTATGGACTTGGAGGAATTATGACATGTTCATGTAGATTCCTCTGGTAGAGGATGTTGATAATGTGGAGGTTATGCCTGTGTGTAGCAGAGTTATTGGGAAACATTTGCACCTTCCTCTCAATTCTGCTGTGAACTTGAAGCTTCTCTAAAAATAGTGTATTTAAGAAGAAAAAAGAAGAGTGGTGAGGGAGTGCATGGAAGAAGTAAGGCTTGCAATAAGTTCTCAAGAATGGATGAGGTAGGAATAGCAGGGATTGTGTTTGCAAGGACCAGCTGTGTTCAGGGGCTATGAATCACCAACAAAGGTTAGAGCCCAGGGGGCGAAGTGGGGAACAACCTGGGTGAGATTCCTGAGCTCAGACTGGGGAAGACTGTGAATTTCAGGTTAAAAAGGCTTAAAATGTATTCAATGATGCGTTGAGTCCCTGAAGGTTTGCATTGAGTGCTATAAGATACCCAAAACATGTGTTAGAAATATGAGTATCCTAAATAATCATGCTATTTGGGACTTTAAATTTTGTGAGGGTCGGGTCCATGACTTCAAGTTAAATTATGCGAGTTTTCTGCTATCACACCAGGAACTCAAAAGTACTTAAAACAATTTAAATCAAATAAATAGATAGCTTTGCTCAGGATCATGCTGCTTTACAAGAATCTTCCATTACCAATGTGGTATGTTGCCCATATTGCCTGGAAAATTACAGGCTTTTAGGGACTCCTGCTTGATGGATTTGTCTAAATGTGTCTAAAAGGAAGTGCACAATGTAGACCACATCAGCACTGGGGACTCGGCATTCAGAACGCTTAAGTATCAAGGAAAGATTTTCATTTGTGCTCTCCTGCAGTGCACTATCTTCAAAGGTCCCAGATTTATTATTTCATCAACAGATCGGAGAGGGGAGTTTGTATGAGATCAAACAAACACGAGTACTATGGGAAGGCTGGCAGGTGATAGTGTATAAATTGCCCGATGGAAAATGTCAAAAGTTGACATCAGAGCAGTAGGAGGGTGGGGAGCACACAGAACTGAGAACAAATGCTCCTGCCTTTGTGGGATCCAATTCCTTATAAAGTCTGGCTAGTGCGCTGCAAGAAATTTGGGGCTCAAAAACCCACTGAGAATCTACTGAAACCATTAACTCAAAATATATCCTTTATTACATGTTTTTAAAAAGCATTTCTTCATTTCTACACCTGTTCTCATGTCATTTTCATTGTTATCTTCCCTTTCTTCCTCACTCTCTCTGTTGTGCACATGCACACACACACACACACAAGCACACACGCATACATACACACACACTCCCACACGCTTTCTTTTTAATCTGCTCTGTATGTATCGCCTTGTTTCTTTTACATCTTATTCTTTATATCTGCTTGTCCAAGCTTTCAAGAGTAGTATCTTGATAGTTAAAGCATCTTCTAAGGTAGAAAATGATTATACCCTATGCTAATGCCAGAGCCTTGCAGACTCAGAGACTCACCTACAAGAAAGACTGTTAGAAGTCTCTACTACCCATCTCCTGAACAGGGACATGGTCTTGAATCAGATTCTGTATATCTGAGTAACAAAGCTGCAAGCAGTATAAAACATTTAGCCCAGTGTGTCAGCTCTTTTATCTACTGCCCACCCCTACTCCCAGCAGTCTCTGCTCAAAGACCATCTTCTAGAAGTGGGCATTTCTTGACCACCTTACTTAAAACAACAACCACCCCCTGCCCAATCTTCTAGTTTCTTGCTTGATTTTTATTTCATACCACTTTTCATTATTTGACACTGGAATAAATATTTATTTCTTTGTTGATAAAAATAAATATTTATTTTCTCTCTATTAAAATACAATTCTATCATATCTGAACTCTCTACAGCACTGTGAGATGAACACCATTAAGAAGTGTATTTTTCAGATGGAGGCACCGTGAGAGTGTGGAGCTAAGGGACTTCACCAAGGTCCTTCAGCTATCAAGTTGCAGAGCAGAGACGGAAACCTAACACACGCCTTTTACTCCAGAGTCAGTGCTCTTGCCATAGTGCTCAAGCTTCTTCATGGTTGTGAGATAAGGATTCTAAAATCAGACGTTTATGTCCAAGAATCAAGCTTGAATGTGGCTTCAGAATGAAAACCAAAACAGACTGAAAATCTATTTGTTCTCAAATCACTTCTAAATTCTCTTCTTCCTTAGTGAGAAAAGCTAGAGGGTAGCAACAAACTCTAAATCCTTATAGAAACACAGAGTATCAGAATTTCTCAGAATACAAGCTTTTAGTACTATGTACAGTTGCTGGCATGCCATGAAGTTTAATCAACAATCTGTGTATTTTTATTCCCATGTTTCTATAACATCCCTAGCCTCTCTGAGAATGTGTAGCTGGTATGCTTCCATAGTCCAATAAATGTCACTTTATTTTATTTCTCAAAATCAGACTTAATCTGCTGCAAGCTCCCTGCTACCAATCTCAACAATTTGAGGCCTTCTTTATCTCCTTCCATGAAATCAAATGATGGTCCCAATATTTATTGTCCCTATTTCTGCAGCCATCTGCAGCCATCTCTGCTGAGCACTGGCCCTTGTTACCTGTCATCTGCTGTCCATCTCCTGGGCACTCTGCTTTGGACGTGCTTGTGTATGTTCCTCACTGCAGCCTGCCTTGTGGAATCTGGGCCTCATGCCTGGGGCGTGCTGAAGAACTGATCCCTCTCTCATCTGTGTCTGAGAAAGCTCTATCTCTGAATATGCAGTTTTTACTTCTTCAATGTAAGCATACCATCTACTCCTTCCTCTTCAAGGTTAACCCAACACTATCTTCCCCCCTCCAAAATCTTACAAATATTATTCTGTGCTTCCTTCCCAGGCTTAGGTAGGAAAAAACCCCACTAAATTCAGTTACATTTTGTAAATGAACTCAACCCATTACCTATAGTTTCTGAATTAGATGCATTTGAGTTACCACAAAGTTTACCTTAATTCACTCACCCCTAACCTTTTAAACACCAAGTTGGTACTGCATTTGGCCAACAAATACATTTGTCATAATCAAGACAGAAGAAAACATTTTTCCTTCTTCAGATAAAATTAGACACACAGTTTCTTTCAGGATCTTATGACATGGGCCACTTCCCCTCTGCAGCTGGCAGCACCCCTGATAACCCTCACTGAAAGCACAGACCAAGGAAATAGAGCCCAGAGGCAGGACCTATGCGGCTGTCATTAGCTCAGCATTAGCTGATGCTGTCACACACTGAAACAACTCACAAGTTATTAACAACTGAACAGAATTCTGAACCTTCTGTTCCTAACACATTTCTAACACCCTTCATAATCCACAGTTGTTATCAAAAGGCATTTGCAGCTGTGAAGAAAGGTGGGTGGGCAGGCAAAATAAATTAATAAATGAAGAGTTTCCATGTAGAATGCTCATCTCAGCACAGTTTGAAATCTTACCATGACCCATCTCCGGATAAGGCAACTCAATCAGGTTTCTTTTTGTTCCCTATCCTCGTGTAGAAGAACATACTACTACTGTCAGTCAGGTGGTAGATCCACAGTTATAGAGCACCCACTGCATGCTAAGAAATATGTTGATGTTAGTGAAGAAACAAGCAGTTAGCCAAGAAGATGAAGACCTCTTGGTATGGGTGAGACTCAATGACAACTATTCTCAAACATCTTGACCTTGTGAAGTTTGCCATCAATGGTGAACAATGGGTATGTATCAAAGGGAAACTTCAAATTCAGCATAGGTGGAAGAAACTCCCTTTGCTTTAATCCTGATGTCTACTATGTTTTTCAACTTCACTCCCTCTGACTTTCAAGCCTTTGAATGGTGGGAGAGATTGAACATTCAGGCTTAGTTGATCAATACTCCACAGAGGGGCAATAAAAAGTAACTGATCACCCCCAAAATGGTTTACTAGCTTTTGAAGATCTAGTTGAGAAGTTTTCTTATATATTTTTAAAGCCTGAATATTATCTAGGTTAAGGTGTCAAAAGAAGAAGGTAAATAATGGGGTTAAACCATCAAGAATTAATGGATATAGCCCGCCAACGATCTTACAAACATGTATTGAGAATCTCTTCCATCTCCTCTATGTCAGGCATTGTGATAAACACTGAGAATAAAAATGGTGACTAAGATATATTTCCTGCCCTTGAGAGACTCGTGGGCTTGTGAAGGAGTAATTTTCCTATGGTCGGTCATGGGACATTACTGTGGCCGGCATGGAATGCTGTGGAAGGCAAAGGTAGTAGACAGTGGAAGAAAGAGTTAGGAAAAATTTCTGGAAGGAAGAGCTCCTTGGGGTAAGTTTTCAGGAACAAGAAGGAGTTACCCATTCAGAGAAAAATTAGAAAGTTATTCCAGGCAACGTGTATAGCAGGTGCAAAGGTTTATAGAGAAATGAGGGAATCATGAACATTTGGAGAATTTCCACTAGTTCTGTGTAATTGAAATATAAGCTTGATGTGGGAGTGGCAAAGAGTGGGTCTAACTCAAATTAAGAAAAGCTTTGTGAGTCATGCAAGGAATTTGACATTTGTCTTGAGTTTCGAGAGGGAGCCCTCAGCATTGAAACAGGAAAAGCATGGGCAGATTTATAATACGGAAAGTCGGTCTCACATAAATGTGGAGAGTAAAGACTGGAGAAATGGACAGGGTGATGATTGCAGCCAGGGAGACTTGTTTAGGGAGCATGAAAATTTTCAGGTAAGAATATGTAAGGCCCTAGCTGAGAAATAGCAATGCACATCAATGATGACCATTTAGAAATACTAAGATTCTTTTTTTTTTTTTTTTTATCGTCCCTCTTCAGTCATGGCTCAGTTATGTGGGTCTGACGTTAGAAATACTAAGATTCTTATGCATGGCTTCCTCTATTGAAAATGAGTCACACAGAATACCACTAGTGGTGCTAATTTTACTATAATAACAGTATTTCTGCAAGTATTAAAATGATGAGCTCATCTGGAAATCTAACAAATGCACACAGTATTTTTCTAACATTTCTAACATCAGAAAGAATGGATGTTCACTGGGTTTTTGCCTACAAAGTCTCCTACTTCAGTCTTATCCTGATTGAAATGGGGATGGTAGGAAAAGGCACTTACACTTTTGGTTTGGTAAATTTATTCATATTGAGATACGAATCAGCTTAACGAATAATTTCTTCCAAGCTTTTACCTTTCCCAACTTCATCCTCTCCCAACAGACCAAAATCTAACTTAATGCTAAAGAGTGAACTTTCTTTTTTTTATAATCAATATTTTTTATTATGATATTGTGGAGTACAGTTAAGGGTTAGGTATACAAATATGCTTTGTTCAGGTACCCTTGTTGATAAGAGGTGTCTCCCCGTTCCCAGACAGATATTTACTACCATTAATCCCATCTCCCCTACCCTCCCCCCCATAGTTTCTCACCACTATCAGTCATTTTCTTATGGTAATACATTGGATGATCAAGGTCCACTATATGAGTGAGAACATGTGATACTCAGATATTTGTTTCTGTGAGAGGTCACTCAGTATTATAGACTCTAGTTCCATCCCGATTGCTGTGAAATTCAAGATTTTGTTCTTTTTTATGGCTGCATAGTATTCCATCGTGTATATGTACCACATTTTTTAATCCAGTCCTCTTTTGATGGACAGCATGGTTGATTCCAGGTTCTTGCTATTGTGAACAATGCTGCAATAAATATTCGTGTGCAGGTATATTTTTGATAGAGTGATTTGAGTTATTCAAGTTATATTCCCAGTAGGGGGATTGCAGGGTCATATGGGAGGTCGATATTTAGAGCTTTTAAGAATCGCCACACTGCTTTCCACAGAGGTTGCACTAGTTTACACTCCCACCAACAGTGTAGAAGTGCTCCCTTTTCGCCACACCTTCTCCAGCAACTGTTATTTTTTGAGTTATTGATAATTGCCATTCTGACTGGAGTTAGGTGGTATCTCAGTGTGGTTTTGATTTGCATCTCCCTGATGATTAGCGAGGTTGAACATTTCTTAATGTGTCTGTTGGCTGCTCAGATGTCTTCCTTTGTGAAGTGTCTGTTCATATCTTTTGCCCATTTTATAATGGGGCTGTTTGTTTTTTTCATTTCAGCATGTTTGAGTTCCTTGTAGATCCAAGATGTTAAGCCTTTGTCAGACCTGGAGTTGGCAAATACTTTTTCCCAGTCTGTAGGTGGTCTCCCTGCTCTCTTGATGGTTTCTTTGGCTTTGCAGAAGCTTGTCAGTTTAATGAGGTCCCACTTGTCTATCTTATCTCTTATAGCCTGTGGGTTTTGGGTTTTGTTCAGGAATTAGATGCCAGTTCCAATTTCTATGAGGGTATGTCCTTCATTTTCTAAGGTTCTTATGGTTTGAAGTTTTACATTTAGGTCTCTGATCCATTTGGAGTTAAATTTTTGTGTATGGGGATAGGTAGGGGTCCTGTTTCAATCATCTGCATGTAGTCAGCCAGTTTTCCCAGCACCATTTACTGAATAGGTTCTCCCCTCCCCAGTGGTAGGTAGTGGAGGCTTTGTCAAAGATGAGTTGGTTGAGAAATTGAGGTT
>NW_007158735.1:226755-227163 GCF_000164805.1 Carlito syrichta | reverse complement strand
ATTGCCTTAGGTAAGATGGACATCTTCACAATGTTGATTCTTCCAACCCATGAGCATGGGATATTTTTCTACTTGTTTGTGTCATCTTTGATTTCTTTGAGCAGTGTTTTGTAGTTTTCATTGTAAAGTTCTTTCACGTCTCTGGTTAGGAAGATTCCAAGGTATTTCCTTTTTTTGGTGGCTATTGTGAATGGAATTGTGGTTTTTATTTGGGTTTCTGTTTGTTTATTATTGGTGTAAAGAAATGTGATTGTCTTTTGCATATTTATTTTATATCCTGAGACTTTGCCAAAGTTCTTTATCAGTGTAAGGAGCTGTTTGACAGATTCTCTTGGGTTTTCAAGGTATACAATCATCTCATCTGCAAAGAGAGATAATTTGACTTCCTCTTTTCCTATTTGGATACCC
>NW_007158735.1:225090-226193 GCF_000164805.1 Carlito syrichta | reverse complement strand
CCTGTAGTCTCTTTCTTTGTTGGGTCTTACCTGGCTTGGGTATCAATGTGATGTTAGCTTCGTAAAATGATTTGGGGAGAGTTCCATCTTTCTCAATCGCCTGAAATACCTTCAGTAGGATTGGAATCATCTCCTCCTTAAATATCTTGTAGAATTCTGCTGGAAAGCCATCTGGTCCAGGGCTTTTTTTTTTGTAGGTAGTTTTCTTATTACATAGTCAATTTCCTTGATTGTTATTGGTCTATTTAGGGTCTCAATTTCTTTTGTTTCAACCTAGGTAGGTTGTGTGATGACAGAAAGTCCTCCATTTCCTTGAGGTTTTCAAGTTTGTTTCCATACAAATGTGCATAGTGGTCTCTAGTGATCTTTTGTATTTCTTCAGGGTCAGATGTGACTTCATCTTTTGTGTTTCTGATTGTGCTTATTTGGGTTTTTTCTCTCTTTTTCTTGGTCAGTCCAGCTAGGGGACCATCAATCTTGTTTATCCTTTCGAAGAACCAGCTTTTTGTTTCATTGTTTTTTTGTATTATCTTTTTGTCTTCTATGTCCTGGATTTGGGCTTTTATTTTGGTGATCTGGATTCTTCTGGTGAAATTAGGGTTTTTGTGGTCTTGCTTTTCCAGCTTCCTTAGGTGGCTTGTTAGGCTGTTAATTTGTGTTCCTTCCATTTTTTTCATGTGTGTTTGTAGGGATATAAATTCCCCTCTTACTACAGCTTTCATGGCGTCCCAGAGATTTTGGCAAGACGTTTCTTCATTTTCATTTGTTTCCAGGTATCTTTTGATCTCTGTTTTGATTTTATCATTGACCCAGGAGTTGTTTAGCATCATGCTGTTTAGTGTCCATATCTTTGTGGGTTTGGGGGGGACCTTGTTGGTGTTAATGTTTATTTTTATGCCACTGTGATCCGAGAAGGTGCGTGGTAAAATTTCGGTCCTTTTAAATTTGCTTATGCTTGATTTATGGCCAATTATGTGGTTGATCTTAGAATACGTTCCATGTGGTGGTGAGTAAAATGTGTATTCTGTGGTCTTTGGATGGAGTGTTCTGTAGGTATCAATTAAGTCCATTTGGTCAAGAGTCACATTGAGGTTCTGGATCTC
>NW_007158735.1:224056-224866 GCF_000164805.1 Carlito syrichta | reverse complement strand
TCTTTCTTTAGTTTTCCTAGAAGTTGCTTTATTAAAAGTTGGTGCACCCTGTGGTGGGTGCATATATGTTTAGGATAGATATTTCTTGTTGATGGAGTGAACCTTTTATCATTATGTAGTGACCCTCTGTATCTTTTTAAATTTTTGATAGCTTAAATGGTATTTTGTCTGAAAGTAGGATCGTGACTCCTCCTTTCTTTTATGTTCCATTCACCTGAAAATTTGTTTCCCATCCTCTTACTTTGAGTCTGTGCATGTCCTTTCTAGTGAGATGGGTTTCTTGAAGGCAGTATATTGTTGCCTGGTGATATTTTATCCATTTTGCTATTCTATGTCCTTTCAGTGGTGCATTTAGTCCATTCACATTCAGGCTAGTTATTGAAATGTAAGAGTTCATCCTTATCATAGAGTTTTTATAGAGTTGTTGTTCTTCCACTTGTTTTTTTGTCCTTCTTTTGGTTTTGGGGTTGGTTCATGTGTATTTATTCTTTTTCCTGTACTCTTGTGAAGAACATTGTTCTTTTTTCCTTTTCTTCTGTGTTTAGTACTTTCTTAAGTGTTTCATGTAGAGGTGGTTTGGTTGCAGCGTAAGTTCTTAGGGATTGGATATCTGGGAAATATTTTAATTCTCCCTCACTGATGAAGCTTAACTTGGCTGGGTAGGTTATTCTTGGTTGAAATTATTTATCTTTTAGGACTTTGAAGATAGGCCTCCAAGGTCTCCTAGCCTGCAGGATTTTTGTAGATAAATCTGCTGCTATTCTAATTGGTCTTCCATGGTAGGTGATCTGGCCTTTTTCTCTTGCTGCC
>NW_007158735.1:223570-223857 GCF_000164805.1 Carlito syrichta | reverse complement strand
TGGAAAGTTTGTTCCAGTGTGGTCTCTGTCTCTCTTTCTGCCTCAGGAAGACCAATTACTCTTAGGTTTGGTCTCTTGAAGTAATTGCTCATCTCCTAAAGGTTTTGTTCTGTCTTTTTGAGCTTGTTGAGCTTGTTTTCTGTGTTTTTAAGAGATTTTGGGTTAGTTCTATATTTTGGTCCTCAAGCTCTGAGATTCTTTCTTCTGAGATTCTTAATTCTGCTTTCCATGCTCATCAGTTTGTTATTTATTTCATTCACAGTATTCTTTATTACTGTTATCTCAGA